>NC_041397.2:60402046-60702046 GCF_900747795.2 Erpetoichthys calabaricus | reverse complement strand
ATGCAACACAGTACTGAAGTATTGGTTAATGCCCGAGTCACCTCACGTGCAGATTACTGTAATGCTATTCTATCTGGCATCCCACACAACTTCTTCAAAATTCTGCTGCCAGGATAATAACCTGCTGTTCTAAATCCACTGAACATACTACACCTATTCTCTCTCAACTTCACTGGCTCCCTGTTAACTATAAAATACAATACAAAATACTGCTCATTAACATTTAAAGCTCTCCATAACCTCACTGATCTCCAACAGACTTACACTTCCTCTCGCTCACTCAGATTCTCATCTGCATCTCTACTTTCTGTACCGCACATCAAACTCTGTTCTATGGGAGCTTGAGTATCTCTCGTAGTGCTCCTCAACTCTGGAATCCTCTTCCCTCTCATATATGTCAGCTCGATTCAATAACACATTTTAAAACTACCCTCAAAACTTATCTTTTCAAACTGGCATACCAATTGTGAATTTTGCACTATTACTGCCAGTTATCTTTGTTTGTCTTTCTTTTAACAGTGAAATGATACACTCAATGACAAAAATAAACAATTTTATTGTATACAAATTGGCTTAATAATTTCTGAAAATATTTCACTCATTCCTCTCTCAGTCTCTCTCTCTCTCACACACACACGCACACACACACACACACAATGTGGTTACTTAAGTATATACAGGATAGGATCTAAAATCCATGAAACAGAACTGTCTTACATAGCTTTTTCTGTGTGTTGCCACTCTGTAATTTGAGAGTATTCGGTCTGGCAATATGGTGCAGCCTTAGTTTGTGGAAGACAGACACAACTAAAGACATGAGCATAAAATGATGGTTGTCAGTTTCAAACTGTGTTTCCTCAATGTGCTCCTTGAGAAAAAACACATCATCTGAACTAATCTCAGCCCAAACAAACTGATTGATCAAAGATACACTGACAGCTTGCCCTAATGTCGACTGTCGGATAACACGCTCAGCTACTTTGACCACCTTGACTGTACACTCAGAAGGAATCATCAAACCTCCTTTGTTTTTTAATGTGAGCAAGTGGTAGCTTTGATCATATGATGCCGGTACAGCATGTGTTACCAAACTAGCATGGTACACATCACAGAACAGCTTTCTCAAAATCCCATCTGAGGGCTACCTCCCACTGCTTCCTGAGGTGGATTTCTTCGGGAAACTTTCAAAGTTTGAGAAATGTTAACAGCTAACAACAATCTACATAGTTAGTGACTAAATATGTTCAGCCAAAACGTTGTTCGGAGGCTCACTTGAGCACATAAATGCATAGATTTGCTATTTTAGCCTGGCGTAGCTAAAGTTAAGATTATAAAATGGAATTTTCTAATGGCCAAATATAAAAAAACAATTGTTCAGCTTTACCTATGAAATGTAATCCCTGTAATCTGGTTTGGAGCATACAGCGGTTTGTACAATCCCAAGCAGCACATGCGTGAGGCATCTTTATCCATTACTTCACTCCACAGCAGTGCCACTCGCAATATGGCGGCGACATTGGCGTACAATGCTGCTGGTCATGAGGCGTCTAGTAATTCTATGTCTATGGCTGGCTCCTTTTATAATACACCCAGAAGTTCTCCAGGTGCTTGATGATTTCATTTCCAGCAGCACTTCCAGGTGTGGCGGAAGGACTGCCCATAAGGGCTCAGCAACTCCAGCTGCAGCACCCCCTGGCAGCACCTGCGGATCCCAACAGGGCTGCACCAAACTCCAATTCCCATGAAGCCCTGCGGGAGTCTGGGGCACCGCTGCAACACAGGGGGGTTGCCATCTAGCGTCCCACGGGAGGTAACGTACTGGCCACGGTTGCTCCCCTGATCCTCTCAGCGTGGAGGCGTCCCAGCCAGGCAAGGGCCCCAGCCGAATGCTACAACATAAAATATATTTAAAAAAATATATTACCATATACCAAATACTGCATATTTTAAATTATGTCTTTTATATTATAAAAGACTTCAAATATATATTGTAAAATATGTAAATTATTCACATATTTGTACATTGCAGTATATTTTCTGAAATTTCAAAATACTGTATATCTCTTGTGGCGGACAGCCGGGTTCCATGCCCGGCAGGGACGCTCCTGCTACTTATGTTCCGGGGGAGTAGCCATGGACAGCTCAGTACCTCCCCCGGGTCACTTGGTGGCAGCCTCCCTGGCCAACGGTGATTCCCTAACCTCCTGCAGGGCTCCATGGGAGATGGAGTCCTCCACAGCCTGGTTGGGGTCTGGGGTGGCCGCTAGGGTGGGCTGTCTGGTTTCAACAGCCTGGCTGGATGACTCTTCAGCCCCACCCGGAAGTGCAATTAGGACCAGGTGGTCAAGCACCTGGAACGCTTCCGGGTGGGCTTTAAAAAGGGCCAGCCACCACCACTCAAGGAGCCAGGGTCGGGAGGAGGACTAGGTTTGCGGAGAAGTGGTGGTAAAAGAAAGGATTGTTGTGTTGTGTTGGGATAGTGCTTTATAGACTGTGTATTACCTGTGGGTCACGGGGAAGACGTGCATCCACGGGTGAAGAAAAATAAAATGTGTCTTTAATGTACATGTACCTCTGTGTCCTTCTGTGTCGGGTCAGGTGCCTATATAGCGCCTTTGTTACACTCTCTATTATAAAAGGAAATCCTGGGACAAGACTTTCTTTCCCGCGAGAGATAATTTCAGGTCCCGTGTGACAAGACTTTTGCCAAGAGTTTTTGACAAGTTCCGCACTCCTCTCAAACATTTACAACCACGCCCACAGTCCAATCACTTCTCATTCATGTGAATGCTGTTGTCAGACAAAGTTCCTGCTCTCCCAACTCCATGTGGGGTCAGAAATAAAAGACAAAGAGTATAAGACAAAGTAGAACATCGTAAAGAGGTTCAAAAATGTTGTCGAGAAAGACATTCAGAGTAGGTTAGAGATTATGAAAGTACTAAAATTCGAAAGTCTCAAAAAACTGATAGTAAAGATCGCATTAGCACTAACAAATGGAAATTATTACTCGGTGAAATAATGGAACAGCTACAAGAGATCGAATGTATGGACATAGGTGATATGACAGAAGTATGTAGTGTGGCTTGTCAATGGTGACACAATGGATTTTTGCTCAGTTCATTGGTCTTTTTGGGTGCTTGCTATCTTTAGAAAGATCACTTTAGCTACGCTAGAATGGCAATCTTATGATTATGGCAGCCTTGCCCTTTTTACAGGTTCCTGTGTGGCTGGCTCTGAAACTGGTCATTTGAATAATGGAATGCCAGGTGATACTGCTACTGACTCAGTGCTGATGACATTCCTAGCTGATGCAAGAGTCAACACTGTTTAAGTATTTTAAATTAAATATAAATTTTACTTTGTCTAAGTCAGAGTTCTGGGGGCCAAACCCCATGCTAATACTGTTGGGTGGACTATAATAGACTAAGAGCCCTTTCTTCACAGACTACAATGCAGTCACCAGTGCCAATTTAGAAATACTAATCAACAGGCACATTTTGGGGAAGTATAACAAATGCCAGTAATGATGACAGCAAATTTGCAAACATGCATACTCTACAGATATAATGTGTGTGGAAGCAGACCACTGCTCTACATAGATCAGTAACATAAATAACAAAGACAAGCAGTAAAAGAGTGACAGACTCATCATCGATCCTTGTGAAAGCCCACTTTTGACCTCACTAAACTCAGAGAAAATTACCCTTACTGCACATTAAACAGTCAAGTTGGGTAGCATGCACTGGTACAGTGCATTGCTGCACCCACCACACGACAAAACAGCTCGGGATTCCAGTTGGCAACCCCCCAGGCAGACACACAGTCCAGTCACACCCTCTGGAAATGACCATCTATCTGCCGCAGCAAGGTGTTACATGGGCGACCCATTGGCCTGGTTCAGCCACTCGGGCCCCCAAGAATAAAGATCCTATGAGCTGGATCACCTTCGGGGAAACGTGCCACATGGCCGTAGTGCCGTAACTGATGCTCCCTCACAATGCAGGTAATGTGCCTCATTCGGGACTCCATGAGCAACCACTCATTCGACACAAAGTTAAGTTAACGGTACCCAAGTATTTTCCGGAGAGACACAGTACCAAAGGAGTCCATTCTTCATCTCAGGTCACAGGATAGTGTCCATGTCTCGCAACCATATAGCAAGACAGGAAGCACCAGGACTTTAAAGACTTGGACCTTCGTCCTTTTGCATAGATATCGGGAGCGCCACACACCCTTTTCCAGCGACCTCATGACCCCTCATGCTCTCCCAATCCATCTACTGAGTTCATAGGAAAAGTCACCAGAGACATGAATGTCAATGCCAAGGTAAGTACACTCTCTCCACAGACAGACAGACACACTGCTGATGGCTGTGCCTACAAGGTCATTAATGGCCTGGATCTTGGTTTATATTTGCAATAAATACAGCTTCCAAGTAGAAGCATGAATCCAAAACTTGAAAAATGGAGCCCTCTCTTTTAGCTGTTCAGAACAAGGTAGATATAACAATCAATCGCATTTTTTTTGGAAATATAAGTCATTATTATTAACAGTTATTAGGAAGTTATAAATAATATCTGAACAAGAAAATATCAGTTAAATAGGTTTCCCTTTCCTTCTTGTGCTGTAAGTTAATTTTTGTAGGTACTTTACTGTAAAACTTCTATGTGTATAAAAAGTCTTACAGACAGAATAGTGAGTACTTACTTTCATTGAAAATCAAAAGGCAGAACAAAGTGATTTAGTAAAATGATTCCAACTTTTTGGTTTTGTTGCAGTTAAAGATATAGTGGATAATAACTAATAGAAGACAAAGAATAGCAGAGTCTACTATAAATAAAAGTTCCCTAAAAGACTATTTGCTGTATTTTGGTCTGTGCTTTTTTATTGTTTTACATATGGTGAATGTTGGGGAGCACTCAGAAAACACAGAGATGTGACACTTTTCTGACCATTGCTGTTCCTATCCTTCTAGACTATGTTTGCCTTCCCTACTGGGATTCCAGAAGGAAGTTCTAAGACAGAGTTTGTGTGCTGCTGTACAGGACAAGTGAACTGCCATTCACCTTAACATTAGGCTTTTCATGTTTCCCATTAGGTGTATCCAGTAGAGTCCTTCCAAATTGCCCTTGTAGACCTTTCTGGGGCATGCTGGACTCTTCGAGTTTCTGGTTATCCCTCTTGGAGCTCTCCTGGCACATGCTCTTCAAGTGCTTGTCTACAATGATAAGAGGACAGTCCCTGAGACATCCAGAGTTCTCAACCTTCTTTTCAACCAGATGGGTTACCAGGAAGTAAGCTGTTTTACTATATAAAGTAAAATATTTAAAATGTTGTAAGAAAGCATACATTTTATAACCTTTTTTTTTAAAACCTGCTGTCTCATTTGCAATGATTATTCATAAAATAACACTCCTAAGGGCACAATCATTCTTCTCATTTCATGATGTGGTATTCCATGGTTTGCATTTTAATGATAACCTTGGTTCAGTTTTTAAAATAATGAGCAGTAGCATAAAAATGATTGTTTCTGAAGAAACACATTGCAGTACTATTGCTGCACATTTACAATATGTTTCATCATTCACTGTTATTTTCAACCCCCAAATTATGCTGTTATGAAGACGTTGTATGCAATTGTTGTACATCTTTCTTATTTTATTTCTCTCCTTATTGTCCTATAAGGTGTTTGACATTATAGCCACTTTAACCAGACTATTTTCTCCCTTGGATGGGAGATGTTACTGTGTAAAACCTGGTTTCAGACCTGTCCCTAAAATCATCATCCTAGCCTTTACTGTAGTGTTATACCGAAAAAAAGGGGGGCTGCATTACTAGATGGCTGTGGTTATGTAGCTTTTGCTCTTCTTATTTCCTAATGATCAAGGTTCACAGAGGATTATTTTCCCTGGAATCTGTATTGAATTTGTTATGTAAGTGTATTCCATCCATCCATCCATCCATTATCCAACCCGCTATATCCTAACTACAGGGTCACGGGGGTCTGCTGGAGCCAATCCCAGCCAACACAGGGCGCAAGGCAGGAAACAAACCCCGGGCAGGGCACCAGCCCACCGCAGTGTAAGTGTATTTCTCTTTCAAATTAATTTTTTATATTTACTTGTTTCACAGTTTGTGTTTTATCAAATTATTATATATCTGTAAATATGTACAGCTCTATAAGCTTATAAATACAGTATAAAGTTTCCTGTTGAGCTGCACTTGCATAAGGAGTAGTAGAGTTTTATCATGTTTTACAATGTTGAGATACCCTTCATTAACAAAAATAAAAAAAAATTTAATCATATATTAACAGAGTTGGAGTTACTCAAAGAAAGTAATCAATCACAAATTACTAATTACTTCTGTTAAATGTTAAGATGAGTATTTACTCATTACATCCTGGTAAAATTAATGAAGTTTTTAATTACTTACTCTACTTATTCTAAACCATGCAAATATGTTCCAGTTGGAAAGTACAAGGATGACAACCAAATATCCTTTTAGTTTTTAATTTAGTGGACATAAAGTCAGCATTTAATGTGAACTACATAAATTACACAAGCACTGAAATATATGAACGAGGAAGTACTGGTCTTAAGTTCACAAAAATAATTCTTAATAAAAATGAAAAAGCTAACTTGAGTACTAGAACACCTGCAAGTTTAGAGTAACTGTTAAAATTATTGCAAGTGCCACAGCCAGTAGATGAGAGCACTGATTGGGTAGGGCCGGCTATTTGCAGTGTTTATTATGTAACACAATCTGTACTCCTGTCTCTCTGTGCCTGTCTTGTCTTGGTACGCTTTACACTATGAAAAAAGGCATTTGGTGATCAAAAGAAAGCATTTGCATTTTGTAATTAACTAGCAATTAAGGTAAGAATTTAATTGCTTTATTTGTTCAAAGAATTCTTCATTCTTCAAAGAGATGTGATGAAAAAATCTAAATGTATGTGGAACTATGGCAGTACATCTTATAAAACATGTCACAGCCTTTCAGAGAGCACCTAAAGGATAAGGAGCTGAAGTTGTACAGACAGTTGCAATTCTCCCTCAGTGAGCAAATCACTTTAGACACTCAGGCTGCCACTGTTCTCACTGATTGATTTTGCAGTACATCTCTGTTTTGCTGCACTGCTTTTTGTTAAATTCATTGACATTAAACTCTCTAGTACAACGAAAAGTACTGAATTGAACTTATTTGTAATAATGCTCAATATATGGAATACATATCCTCATTTATTTGTATTTATAATGTAAAATAAAAATCTACTATATCTCAATGCTTCCAACCTCTCTCTCTACATATATATTGTAAGGTTTCTAAACTCTTTTGGGGCTCCCCCAATGGGACAACACGCTGAGGAGCGTCCCAATGTGTGATCGCCACGTCTATGGAAGATAGCCTATCGGTTGCCGGGGCAACCGTGGGCTCTCAGCACTGGAGCAGCTCACCGTGAAAACAAATCAGAAGAGATCGCGGTCGCGCTGTGAGCACCTGCCGTCAATGGGTGATGCAAGGAACATTGTAAATGCAGGGAACAGCATTACTTGTCCACTAACATGACCATGACCCTGCCTGTTTGCTCTGTCTGTGTATAGGAGAGTGGTATATCCTGCTACAATAAATAACCGTGCTGTTCCTGTTTCAAGGTGAATATAGCTGGTTTTGCTAAAGTATTGAGACTCAGCCTCGTGTTTTGGGGTGCAAGACAGGAACTCACATATCACAATATATCTTCATCTATACTTGATTTTCAGAAATTGTTATAACTTTTATTTTCTGTGTAGTGGTTAACAAAATGATAAATCATTTTACCTTCAGCTTGAACATTTGCACCTTCATGCTGTAGCCAGTTTTATTATTATGGTGATATTAACACTTTAATGGAAATGTAAAATGCTTATCTTTCTTTCACAATAAAAATATACAATTGATTGTCTCCTCATTCCGTATATTGAAAAAGCCAAAACAAAAATCAGTGCATAAAAAACATCTACTGTATTTATTTTATGTTATTTTATTTTTTGTATTCAGTTCACTGTATACTTGATAAGTTTATATTTTATCTGTAATTTCGATAATAAATTACAAGCATCAATATAGCAAAATGATAAATGTGCAAAAATATATATTTTATCTTTCCAAAATATCAATAGTTTGCATATTTTTATCTAAAGATTTCACTTACAATAGATTTAGAAAAACAAAACAAAAGAAAACTACAACTGTGTATGTACACCTAATTCCTTTACCCGAATAGTAGTAGTTGGGCCAAGACCTTATCCACAAACAATGGCTTGTATTTTAGGGGAACAGCATATGAAACTTAATCTTTGATCTGTTTAACATATGGTACTTAAGTGTTTCTGTATTTATAAAAACAAAAACGCCATGAAAAATGAAACTGATAATTAAGATAATTTTAAAAATCATTCAGAATTGTCTGTAAACATGAGATTTTTCTATGAATATGAATATGAATGTAGTAAATCGGGTGGCACGGTGGCGCAGTGGGTAGCGCTGCTGCCTCGCAGTTAGGAGACCCGGGTTCGCTTCCCGGGTCCTCCCTGCGTGGAGTTTGCATGTTCTCCCTGTGTCTGCGTGGGTTTCCTCTGGGCGCTCCGGTTTCTTCCCACAGTCCAAAGACATGCAGGTTAGGTGGATTGGTGATTCTAAATTGGCCCTAGTGTGTGCTTGGTGTATGGGTGTGTTTGTATGTGTCCTGCGGTGGGTTGGCACTCTGCCTGGGATTGGTTCCCTGCCTTGTGCCCTGTGTTGGCTGGGATTGGCTCCAGCAGACCCCCGTGACCCTGTGTTCGGATTCAGCGGGTTGGAAAATGGATGGATGGATGTAGTAAATCCAAGTGTCAGCAAGGGCAGCAGACATTTTCAAAGTCACCTTTAGATATAAATTTATGATCTGACTTGAGATAATAAACTAGATTTTGCTGTAGGCAAAGCATATATTTCTTTACAATTAACATACAATACTGTACAATACTGTACAACACATCCAACACAATAACAAAGTGCAGACAGGTAAAGACATTTTATATTTACCACTTCTAGTGAGCCCAGTGTCAATCAGTTTCTTATTAACTAAGTCTATTCTAAACTATTTTTGCAGACTATTGTAAAGCTGTAATTTTCATTTCACATAAACACAAAGCATAGCCTCAATGTTTAGCAATAAAGTGTGCATTCTTTATTAAATATTGCATTCTTCATGGTGCATTACTGATCTTTTTATAGCTACATACAGTATTGCTGTTCTTCTCCTATATGGTTCCATCTACGAATGGGAATCACAGTATAGTCTTACATGAAGATGTGCTGTATATCAATTATGTAAGCATAATTGGAGTAAAAAATAATCTAGCCATCCAATATTAAACTAGTTTGATCCAGATCAAGGTCATAGGGACTGGAGACTTTTCCAGCATTATTGAGCACTAGGTCAGGACCAACCCATAAGTGGCGCCACTTCATCACCGAGCACACTCATGCCCATACCCACGTGTGTATACATGTACCATATAGTGCCTTTCATATTTATCTATTTTATGTAACGTCACCTAACCTCTCTCCATTTTAGCTGCCAGTATTTATGATAATGGGATTATTCATGCAAATATTTTATTTCATTTACAGAATAAGGCTCACCTGTAATTTCAAGAGAAGTACACTCTAATATGTATAATATAAATGACTTATTTGCATGTCTGTTAATGACAAATATGTCCTAAGATTTTTCAGTTAAATAAGATAGAAGTTTTGATGGAAGGTAGCTATACTAAGTTAAATGTGGTGCCCAAAAGCTGTGACATGTTTCATGTTGTTTAGGAGAGTGATGCTCTGGTTGCCGGCAGCCTTGGGATTTTTCCTGTTTTGAGGACATTGATACTCACGTACCGAAACAGACAAGGACAATGAGGACACAAAGAACAAGTCATGGTGCAAAAGTGCTTAGTGCATTTGTTAACAACAATCAAAAGTGATCAAAAAGTACACTTCAATAGATAATCCTCCTTTTCAGGATTTTAAAATCCAACAAATAGGTTAAAATTGAGAATAAAGGTAAAGTGAGAATTGGCTTCATTTTCCCATATTTCCTTTTGAGCTCCAGGGCATCTCTCTAATCCCATGTTCTCTGCTTTCTGTCATGGGCTGTTCAGCAGAGGTCAACATTCATTGGCTCTTGTCACCACCACTATATTTTGGTGTAGTGGCCCCATAAGCTCTCCTCCCTCATCCCTCCACTATCCTTCAGTGTATGAAGGACAGCAGTCAGAGCGATTGGCCACTCCTGCTCCTCTAATGCTGTAGAGAAGTAATACCTCCCATGGAGTGCCATTACTCTCGATCCTTCTCAGGGCACCCAGAGCGTCTCACCTCCTTTCCTCTCCACTGTGTCAATCCCAATCATGGTGTTTTCTCTCCCTCTCTTTCCCATTCTCAGACCCCTTTTATATCCATTGAGTACAGGTGTGCCAAATGATCCACAGACCCTGAATGACGGATTGAGTGCAGGTATGTTAAATGATCCGCAAACCCTGTATAAGGGATGACTACACTAACTGCATTTGTGCATGTTACATGAACTTAGCTAATTCTGTCATCAAGTTCTATGTGGCTGCCTACACTCACAGGGTCCGAGCTGCTCCACTGTTTCTAAAACCATGCATTGCCACAGACCCCTGAAATATTTTGCCAAAAAGACATTCAATGACCCCATAAGCCTATAAACCTTCAAGCTACACATATAAGGCCAATTTAGAGCTACTAAGTAATCTAACATATATGTCTTTGTGGAATAGCAGGAAAACTGAATTCCTGAGAAGAAACCCCACATGGTCATAACTAGAATATATAAACTTTATATCATCAGCAGTCATGCCTGAAACATGTTCATAGGATTCTGGAGCTGTGAGGTGTTAGTAGTAACCACTAGGTCACTATCTGTCCCCCACACAAAGAAAACGAAATACTGGTATTTTATTGTAAAGTAAAATCGCTGCAGAAAAATAATCTATTATGGCAACTAACATCACACTGATAGAACATCTCCTTAACTTGCTCAAATACAAAAGTCCTTACCCTTTTAAAATACCACTATGGGAAAAAGATGCCCTGCTTTACTTAAAATTAGAAAAAATCTTGTTCACATTATGATGGTCTTTTCAAAATGTCTTCCATGCATGGCAGATCCATCGCTATCTCTTAAAATGGCTTAAGACTGGTAATTTCACATCGAATCCTCTGACTTTTTTGCTTCATTAATGGATGGACAAGAGGGTGTTGAGTATGAGTTAAATGTGCTTTATATATAGTTCATTTGTAATGAATTCATTATTACAATTTTACTGATACTTTCCATATGCTGCATCTATGGGATACTTAAAGTAAAATCAATGATTTTCACTTTGTTCCTGTAGTATTAATTCTACCTGAAATCATCCCAAGTATTTTTATTTTGTTAGTTTTGAGCCCTTAACCATATCTAAATATCAGTTTGTCTCAAGATTTTATAACATGGTATAGATCAGTGTTTTGGACTGAGGACTGCTTTACTAAAGTCAAGTTTAGGCAGACCACGTGAGTCTGACAGTCATCTGTCAGCATAATTCTGCATTATATTTTTTCAGATTTACTTAATCAAGTTGATTTATGTGAAAAATATTAAGATCCAAATCAAGCATTGCTGGATTTTTGTTCCAAAGTCCCAGATTTCAGCCAGTGATCAATAATAACATTTTAGCCACGAAGATCAATGGCATCTTGTCAGCATGGAGTTAAAGGTGTTCCTTGATCAGATGTGGGCTTTCCAGGCTGGTATCAAAGTGAGTTTAGAAGTGAGACCTGTGCTGTGACAAGATGTACTGGATTGGAGTGAGACTAAGGTCGAAGAAGTGTTGCATGTAAAAAAACAGGGATGACCACAACAAGCGAACAAGAACCCAACAAGAAGGTGTGGAATTAAAGAAAAAGTTGTAACCATCCGCAAAAAAGATTAGATGGTGTGCTCGTGGTGGTAGTTTTAGACCCATTATTCATGTGCCTAGGTAAATTGATTTTGTAGCTCTTATGTCAACTAGCAGTCAAGATTGTTACAAATAAATGCTTAGGTTAGTACATACATAACTGGCTAACGTTTCTGAATGATTAAAAAGTCCATCCATCTATTATCCAACCCGCTATATACTAAGTACAAGGGTCTGCTGGAGCCAATCCCAGCCAACACAGGGCGCAAGGCAGGAAACAAACACCAGGCAGGGCACCAGCCCACCACAGGGCGCACACACACAGGACAATTTAGAATCGCCAATGCACCTAACCTGCATGTCTTTGGACTGTGGGAGGAAACCAGAGCGCCCAGAGAAAACCCAAGCAGGCGCAGGGAGAACATGCAAACTGCACATAGGGAGGACCTGGGAAGCGAACCCAGGTCTCCTAACTGCAAGGCAGCAGTGCTATCCGCTGTGCCACCATGGATTTAAAAGTCACTGTGTCCTAATGACTGTCAGGTTGCAGACCATTTGACTTACATGTGGGAACCATCAGTGGTTTGCAGACCACACTTTCAAAAACACCAGTGTACATAACTGACTGTTCTGTTTACACATATTTACACATGTCTTTTAAGCAAATTTTGAATTGTTCTCTCTGTCTCTCTTAGGGTCTTTCCTTTATGTGATATTAAAGTATGGACACATTGTGCTGTGCAAAATAATTTTTATATCACAGGTTGCACAGCATGTGCATCAGAAGCCTAGCAGCCACAAAACATCATGACAGTGTCCATGAAAACAACCACACAATATGGCAATGCTGACAGAAAAACAAAGGAATAAAAGGGCAATTTAATAGTATCAATGTGATAATATGAAAATCCATGAAAAATACCTGAAAAGTATCTTTTACCTTCTTTCCTTTTCATCATGGAAATAACTTTTAATTAAAATTTTTTTTTTCTTAATAATTAAGTAAAGTTTCAAAATGAAACTGAGTGAATCGCAACTATCCATCACATTCCTGATACACTGTTGCTTGGACATCATCTTTAGCACCCTATCAAACTGGGGTTGTGGTTGACATTTTAACACTGCAAGAACTATGGCTGACACAAATTGGTGTTGTGTTCTTAAATCATCCTTACTGGTGGATTGTAAAAAGAGTTTGGTGCTGCAAGTAGTTTGTGGACTTGAGAAAAAAGTGTTTATTCTTAAAAGTTTTTATTTGGTTGCCATTAAGGGGCAAGTAATCATTTTTAGAGCTTTTTTTTTTCCCTTTTCCTGTTGTTTTATTATCTATCCAGGAGCAAAGGAAAGGGTGAAGGGATGTCTGCATTTCAACCCCAAGTGTGGGTCCCCACCCGCTTTTTTATCTATTTCTAGATTAGCAGAATAGAGAAAGAAGGTAAGCAGGCCAGCAGGTTTTGATTCTTTATTTATTACTGTCTTTCGCATTACTTAAAATACCAACAGCAGAAGCAAACAAATGAGTGTGACAATCACACCATACAACCTGAATGTTTAGCACATGTCATGGAGACAGCACTGACCAAAAAACCAAATGTGCAACGATGTTCAGGTGTTTTTCAACTTTGTGGTAATGCTGCTGTAACCCGGACATCTCATGGCACAGATAACTCCTGGTGACTGTGTTTTTCCAGCTGCTGCTGCTACTCTTCTTCATTGTTTGACCTTAATAAAGATCATCTAAAGTGTTTCATTTCCTAAAACAGTGCACTAGTCACTCTTTATGGAATTATTGTAAGCTGTTTGGATCCTAGCCATACTTCTGACATTTAAATGTTACTATTTGATTGACATATTTTGCTAATTTTCACAATTAGTTATGCATACATGTTAAGCAGCACATGCTGTGCAAACAGTTTTGCTAATTCTGCCAGTTTAAAGCAGTCCTTAACCTTTAACAAAAACACATTGAAGTTTTCCCTAGATAACAAAATCTAAAAATACATTAGCTGAGGAAACGTACATCCTTAGCCATCTTGACCTATTTAAACATATTGCCTTATTTAATACTGACTTATCACCTTCAAAGATTTTTAACATCTTTAAACATTTTTAACTAAAATACAGTCTTAATTATAGTGCCACATGAAATGTTAATGATTAAACTAAAACAACTGGAAATTCAGGGTATGGTGTGTAGGTGGGTACAAAATTGGCCCAAACACAGAAAGAAAAAGAGTTATGGCGAGGGAAACAACTTTTTCAGAATTTGGTGATGATAAAAGTGATGTCCCTCAGGGATCAGTGTGAGATTGCTGCTCTTTTTAAGATACATAAGTGGTCTACATAAGAATATAAACAAGCTTGTTAAGTTTGCAGATGATATAAACTAGATGGCAGTGTAGATATCATAGAATTAGCTAAATTGTTACGCAGCGGCATGGACAGCATACAGGCTTTAGCAGAGTTGTGGCAGATTGAATTTAATGAATTGAATGAATTTAAGTAAATGTAAAGTATTACATGTAGGAAGTAGAAACGTAAGGTTTGAATACAAAATGGTAAGTCTGAAACTTGAAACAACCCCTTATGGGTAGGACTTAGCTGTAGAAATGGACTTATCACTTTCTACATTTAGAGAGTATACAGATGTAACCAGAAGGGCTAATGGAATGTTAAGTTATACTATATATCACAATGTGTGTAGTACAAGCCAAAGTAAGTTATGGTTAGGTTATCTAAGACACTAGTGAGCCCTAGTAGCTAAATCATTTCAGTCATGTAGATTAAGAACCCTAAGTCTTTAAAATTATGAAGGGAATTGATGCAGTGTATCTCAGCTGTTACTTCAAAATACATTTTTCAACAAGAACTGGGGTACATTGTTGAAAACATATTAAGGGAAAAATTTCACACAAATATTAGAAAGTTTTTTTTCCTGCAAAGAACAACAGACACATGGAATAAATTATCAAGTCGCATGGCACAAAGTAAGACTTTAGGAACCTTCCAATCTCAGCTTGATGTTATTTTCGACAGTTAAGGTGAATTAGAAGGATGAACTTGCTGAGCATAATAGCCTGTTCTCATCACAAGTTTTCTAATTTTCTGACATCCCTCTTCCACTAAACCTATGACAGTAGATAAATGTAAGAGTTTATTAACATAGTGTAAAACATGACAATGTTAAACTACGAAATGACCATGATTACTGATAATCAAAACTTTGACTCCTTATTCTTGTAAAGCTATGGTGGGGAGGCAAGTGTAAAACAGTGCTCCACAATGTGACTCAATTCCCCACTTGATCAGAAGTTCATCTTTCTCAATACTCAAATAGTTTTGTTCCCTAAGCAATATAGATGTCTGCTAAGATACATATATTGGATGCTCATTTGCCTCAAATGTTTGTGAAATCACAGTAGTCAATCCAAACTGTGAGGCATCAGTCTTCACAATAAATCCTGCTGTTGAATCGGAGAGTGTTTTTATCTAGTTTTGAATGCTTTGTGTCAGGTAATCGTGCAGCTATTCCTATAGTTTGTCAGATCACTAAAAAGTGTTTTACATGCTACAAAGTTCCAAATGAACCAGTCAGACTTCAAAAAGCACATATCTGTCCCTGATTTCCAGCACCTGGATACATCAGTATTCCCTCATTTTGTTCATTTTCAATATAAATAATTATTTAAGCATTAGATATCCCAGATAGCGATTTCTCTGACACCTAGAGTTTACTTTACATTTTATTGAGTTTTGCAGATAAATCAGCTTCATCAGATGGCCTAATACTCGGTGGTGGCTGGTGAAAAAAGTTTGAGCAGTGGACACAGTTTTTGGGGGGACAAATTGAAGCAGCACTTCATAACTCAGGAGAAAAAAAATAAAAAACACATGCACATGATTTGAGTAGTAGGAAAAGCACTATATAAAGGTACTGAATTATTATTATTATTATTATTATGAGTCACATAGACAGAAATGTGTTGGTGGGTGGGCATATATGAAACTAAGTGGGCAAATAAAATTTCACCTAGATAAGACGGTTTATAGAACGTGACCATCAGAAGCTGAATGAGGGGGATCCTTTAATAAAAACCTAATAATGCACACAACTTTGGAAGACACATCCACACAAATTCAAAGACCCAGCTGTTAAAAATCTATCCTTCCTGGATATTATAAGAAGAAAAGTAAAAGTCTGGCCTTACAATGAAACAAAAAACAAAAAAAAATAATAGTCTACTCTGAACAACACTGTCAAGTGAATGTGTTTCTCTCTCTGAAGCTCTCGCTCAAACCAACCTTCTTAACCTGCATGACCTTAACAAACAGTGGGCCTATTACTAAGGCACACTAAGGGAATAAAACACACAATGTGTAAAAAGAAAATGTGGAGTCTTTGCATGTTTTGTAATTATACAGAACAGTGTTTAGTACTACAGTACACTATGAATTATGTAAACATGTACAGTTACTACTTCATCAGATCATCAAATCAGCTGTAAACATAATAATGTCAATATTGTAATATACTGGCAATTTCAGAAATTCAATTTATTATCAAAATTATGACAAGCAAAACACAATATCTTGGACAAATCGGCAATATTGCTCAAAGCTACTGTCATCATCATTTTTCCTTCTTAACATTCAACCAGTTGCTAAGGCACAAAAGTTTGGTCACATTTTCATATGCCAGAGTAGATCTCTTTTTGTGCACAATATGAAAAAGAGAAAAAAGGCAGGTTTGCATGTTCTTCCTGTGTCAGTGTGGGTTTCCTCCGGGTGCTCTGGTTTCCTCCCACAGTCCAAAGACATGCAGGTTAGGTGGATTGGCGATTCTAAATTGGCCCTAGTGTGTGCTTGGTGTGTGTGTGGGTGTGTTTGAGTGTGTCCTGCGGTGGGTTGGCACCCTGCACGAGATTGGTTCCTGCCTTGTGCCCTGTGTTGGCTGGGATTGGCTCCAGTAGACCCCCGTGACCCTGTGTTCGGATTCAGCGGGTTGGAAAATGGATGGATGGACGGAAATAAGGCAGGTGCACAATGCAGCATGGAACAACAGCATCAAAGACTGATTTTGAACTGCTTGCAAGAATAGCAAACTACTTGTATCACAATATCCCAAGTATATTATCACATTGCATGCAAATAATTTTGTTTGTTTGTGTTTATTTAGTTTATTTGTTATGAAATAAGTAACATTACTCAGTACAGCTTTGAATTGCTTCTGTGGAGCTGTAGAATACCTAGTAAAAGAAGGCCCTTTGTTATCAAGGCAACTGTTCTTACATTACAGGTTTAGGCACAACAGCATTCTAAACCTTTTTAATGCATTGTTTGGTGAAGTTATCACTTACATAAAATAACCCTAAAAGCAGCATTAAAAACTTAGGAATTTCAAAATCTCAGGAACTGATCTCCTGGCAAATAATATACACACAAAGACCTGCCTTCTCTGTTTTTATGGTTAGCTTACCATGTGTCATAACAAGAGCTAGAAAAAGTATTTGTGTAAGATCATCCTCGATCACTTACCTTCTGCTGAATTCTTACGTCAGGTCAGTCCAGTCCAAAGCCCTTTATCTTCTTTTTTTCTTCAAGTGAACAATTTATGAAGGGGTGTTTCATTAAAGAAATAACCACATTTTTTTGATTTTTGAAGTTCTGCTTAAAGTTGCCATTTTCTAAAAGTCACACTTGCTAATCTGTAGTTAGATAACGTTAAAGTCAAGTGTGAACTCTGAACTATTTATGTCAACATGACACAGTGCATTGACGATTGTCCAATCACATTGGATTAAAAAAACCTAAAACAATACTGATTCGTTGTCAATAAATGTGAGAGTGTCTGGGGCACAGAGAGCTGTGTCCCTGGAAAATCTGAAAGCAACGAATTAAAGGGCAGCCTCAGGTCACCTATTTGCCAAAAGATCAAGGACTTTCATTTGGCTGGCATCCTTCACTCCAGAAATATAGGTATTCACACAGATTTTTTCTTTTTATTCTCACAGAAATAAAAACAAGTTGGAATCAGTTTTTAATGGATGTTGACATGCGCCGACACCAGGCGCACTGTGCATATAAACAAATTTATTTCATGATTATTTCACATTACCTAATTAATTTAAGTAGAGATTTTAAAGTATTTAGGAGGGGCGGCGTGCCAATTCTCTGCATTACAAACTGCCCCTGCTAATACTGATTTGTAAATGTGTGAGGTGTGTTTCCCAGTTGTTACTGAAGAATACAACATTGTCTAAGAATGCTCTCCAATATTTTACATGATTTTTTAAAAAATTTTATTCTGATTCACTGAGAAGTTAACAAATTTGGGGATAATGAAGCCTAAATGGTAGTTTGAGAAATTCATACACTCTTTTCTCACAAACAGATTCCTTCAAGCAGCACCTACTTGGATCCCTTTGTTACGCTGAAGGTGACAATATAGGCTTCTACCTGAACTTTCCTCAAAACTGTTTTATATATGGCACAGAAAAAAGTGTTAAATTATGTCACTTTGCTTAACTGCCTGAATTCTCTGTAGAATTGTATCATTCCACCAGTTTTAGAAACCATACAATTGGGATGCTCAGCTGGCTTTGACTCCCTCTCCTATCCCACCCAAATGAAACATTTGTATACTTCTATGAGAATTGCTGCATAGTGAGCTTCTTGGGATTCTTTAAGGATGCTTTTGGGTTTTCACACCCAAATATAATTATTTTATGTTTGGCCATAATTGTCTTTCCAGGAAGACTAGAGAATATACTCTTATTCTCTACAATTAAATTCTGTAACTGTTTCTTCTGTGTTTCACATTAATCACCCCCAACAGAAGCTACAGGTTCCTTGACATTTTCATTGTCAGTCACAACACTGTTTTTTACCCTGGCTACTCACAAAGCACTTCCTGAGTCTGAACAGGGAACAATGTTATATCCTGTGACCTGAACAGTTTTGCAAACTTTGCTTTGATTTTACTTCTTGAGACTTCAGTACTTAACAGAATTTCTCCCCCAATTCAAGCTCTGCAGTAATCATTGCTATTGCTATGTCCTGATCTCAATGCTGGGCATTGTGTACTTTACTTTGTTTTTGCATTACTTGTAATATTTTAACATTATTCTGATGATTTTATTTTGCATTCTGTTTCATGGATGGTCATCGTCATTTTATGGGTGTTTCTGCATAGCTGCTGGCATATTTACAATCACTATGTCATTTGCCAGTAATGTGATATGGAAGTCATGCGTTGCTTGTGTCATCATGTCCTATGAACAAAAAGATGGCGGCACACAGCTCCTTGTATCCCTGTATTGGTTTTCTCTCTCTGTCTCTGAAACAACCTCAAAGGTGTTTCTGTACAAATATGTATGTTAATAGTAATTGCTCTACTTCTTTGGCTATGATCTAAGTTTTTCTGTGGTTTTGTATACTTTGTGCTTTTATTCTCTAAGTTTTGACACCTGCCATGTTACTGCCAACCCTTTCTGTTTCTTAGTTACAAACTACAGTTGCTATTATTTTGATCCTAACTGGAGCGTGACAAATACATTGCTCATCCATCTGCACTCTGAATTGGAAATGGTTATCCAGTTTCAGAGAAGATTCAAATTGAGCAGCTTGAACTGCAAGTTTAACTTGAGGTGCAATCAAAGTGGTTAGAAAATTAATGAAAATTCTTAAAAATGCAGTGTTTTGTCAAAGTAGCCATGGACTCAGAATATAGCCCAAGTCTCTGCAAGCGACAAAAGACTGGGTCCGGCAGACTGTAAGAAACATACAGTACTTCAGTGGGGCTCTGTCTTTACTGTGGTAGCTCAAGGTATATAATTGCCAAAAACAAAATAAGCACCTTTAGTGAGGGGTAAGGAAATGGGCTCAGTCAGGCATACTTACTGTATTATAAAACTGGTACTATGGCATCAGTCTGTTTACAACATTTTGTAGACGTCTTGATTTTGTCACAATAGAGAAATGTATTAGTACTGGTCTCCTGCAGCAACCAAATGTACCAAAAAATGCCATTAAAATTTAAATTGAGAATTTCTGTTCTAGATGGTGATATCATTGGTCCAGGTATGGTGAAAGTTCAATGCTTCATTTGCAGGCTACTGTATGTGTTTGCAAATTGAAGAAAATGCTTTTTATATGATCAAAACACTTGTACCCAAAGTCACATTCAGATTTCTATGCTTGTTTTTACATTCCTTGTCAATCAATTGGATAGGGAATGGGGGGAAACTATTTGAAGACTTTGCAGTTTGTTTTGTATGGTCCACTCTCAATCCATCATCTATAAATCAATGTAACTATTTCCACCAGAAACTGCACAGTTTCTTTAATTACATTGACACACAGATACAGTACTCTTCACATTTGACCTAGATGTAGGCACCTTAACTATTAGTGTGGGCATTATCCTATCACAGCATGTTAAGAGGCAAACTTCACCCTTGTGTATATTTTTCAAACCAGAACAAAATTATACTAAGGGAAATAGAGAATTACTACCCATAAAACTATTATTAGAGGAATGGAGGCATTGGTGACAGGGCATCCATAAATAATATCTATGGATCATAAGAACATGATGTACCTCAAAATGTTAAGTTCAAGACAAGGCAGGTAATTGCTGTTCTTTAGTAGTTTTAATATAGTGACTTATTACTGGCCAAATGATAAAAATGTCCAGGTGGGTGTATTATCAGAACCATCTGAATATGTTGAACAGACAGTTTAACAATCTGGCAACATGTATTATTTTTGGGTCCTGATTCACTCCTTCCAGGTCATCTGTGTGTGATTAAAGAACTGCCCCTGAATTAGGGCAGTAAAGAATATGCACACTTATATGAAACCTGCAACTAAGCAAAGTCCAATTCTAAAAGCCCAACAGGATTTCAATAACCTATATCACCACCAAATAGACCACGGGAAGATATAACTGTGGACATTATTACTGATCTCTTTGAATCACAATTTTTCTACTACTATATTACTTATCATGGATATGTTTTCAAACTGTGTTAATTTTATTCCACCTAAAAACATCCTTTGGCTAAGGAAGGTATCTGGATCCCATTTGTATCTTATACAGGTTTTAGTCATTATGTATCTAGAGATCTAGAAACTTCTGGTGGTCTATGACACAACTATTACCAATATTCTCCAAGCATTAACACCCTTATTAAAAGCTTGTAGCTGTAATTGCTTTTTTAATTACATTTTGTTTTTCTTGTTTATGGCCACAATTAGCAAAAGGTCTTAAAGCTTACTATTTAATTGCTTTACAAAGCATGTCTATTTGTTATAGTAAATTTATGAGTTAAACATTTCATAATGCATTAGTGCAGGGTGTGTGTTGTGATTGTCAAAGGTTTTACATATAAGTCCTGAAGGACACTTGATTTAATTGAGATTGTCAGAGGTTTTAATTTTTTTTACAAAAAAGTAATCTAATGTATCCAACATCAAAACATGGAAAGGGACAGTGCTAAATTTAGAGTGAAAAATAAAACTAGAGTAAAATTCAGAATTTTCCTAACAATAAGTGTTGGGTAGAAAGTTTTTCCTTCTTATTGCTACAAGCATGCCTGCCATGATCTCGTTGGTTAAATGACTGTTTTGCTTAAGAAAAGCAAACATATATTTTAAATGAGGCCCAAAAGATAAACATTAGTTGAATCAATGAAAGTGCGTGCACATGTATATAGTTTTAAGCTGGTTTGAGAGTTATAAATGAATTTAGTGTGGAATGTGACGTACAAAGGTTTTTAGAGATTTGATTTTTTTTTTTTTTTTGTATATACGCTGTTTTTGCCTTTTAAATGTAAACACATTTTTAGAATTTAATATAAGTAAGGTTTTATACATTCAAATTTGTTTGCATCCCAGTGCTACCTTAGAAGGAATGTGCAAACTAACCATTATACAATCGCACTGATGATGTTACACATCAGGCACTGCTGATTCTCCCTCTGGGTAGCTTTGGCACAGTAACTATGAACAAAACTTTTCCGACAATGGTGGCGATGATAGGAAACAATAATGATGTTGCTGTTAACTAGAAAAGTCAAAGTTCAAATACCTTGGTTTCTTTTTTATGAGTGATGGTAGAGGTGACCATAACCAAGAGATTATGGGCAGCAGTGACATTTCTACGGTCGTTGTACTAGAGCATAGTGTTGAAGTGGGAGCTTAGTCCTCAGTTCAAGCTTTTGATTTACAGGCCAGGGTGGATTCCCACAGTTAGTTATAGCCTTGAGTCAAAATTGCAAGATCAGGTGTCTGAAATATGGCAACTGTATAAAGTTTTAGGGCTTCTTGTCAGTGATTGAGTGTGGAGCTCAGCAAAATACAAAGGTGTCAAAGTAGAAAAGCAACATTTTTTTGATTAAAAGGAGTTTGGTAAAGTGGTTTAAGTATGAGTGTAGTCGTCTCATCTTAAAAATTCTTTACCAATTGTGTACAAATTACCCAGAATAGCCTAGAGTGATCATATTGCTTTGCCAGTAAAAGAGTGTCTGGGAGTAACTCCAGGAAGAGCTGTAGACTGTTCATCAGTGTCTTCACCTGTCCTGCTCAGATGTTTCTGTGATCCATCCCAGAAAAAGTGAATGTATCATTGTCCCCAGAAGAAACCAGTTTTAATTTTGGTGTTTGATCCTAGAAAGCCCAGTAATTACTATGGGATGTCCCTATGTGTAACAAGTTTCACAAACAACCTGAGGTACACCTTTAAAAATGCATATTGTATGAATCAGTGGTACATCAGTTATGTTTTACATCTCAAGTAGCATCATGTAAAGAAATTAAAATGAATGTCACAATTTGTTCTTAATGAGAAATTGGTTCCATAAAATTATCAACAGGACTTCAGAAAACCGCTGCACATTGAAACTGATGTGACAGTGCATCTGCCCAACAAATCAAAGAGCCTAAACAAAATGAAACTGAAAAATTAAAGCACGCTAAAATAAGAGCGTATCAGTTTTAACATATATTTTAATAGCCAAAAGGTTGAATCTTTAAGTTCCTGACACATAGAGTTTCAGTTTTTCAAAACCTAGTTTAATAATTATTTTCATTACCTTTTAAGCTAGGGTGATATTTTTGAATTGGTGTTCCAAACAAGACATCTTAAGTATTTATTAACTTCAAATGGTATTAGCAGGTTTGACAGCTTTAGCAAAGGCCAAAGGATAACTTGGCTTTAAAAATGTCAAAATCTTCTTGAGGTTATCAAATCAAATGACTTTACTATAGTGACTTTTTTGATTACAACAGATGCTGAAGCCAGACAATTTCTCAGTAAATCATCCTAAACTTTACACCACTTTTACTGAGGTGGGAATTGAACCAATTTATTGCTGCATCTAATATACCTGACTTCCTCAATAAACCCATAAACCATCTTAGGAGATTTTATATCCCTGAAATAACACTGAAGACACTCGAAACTTTTTCCAGCCTAAAATAAATATGGGTTCTCTAACACATAATGCATATTTTTAGATATTCAAAATATAACATTAAACTGCAAAAAAATACACATGGAAAATTACAAAATATTGTTTACAAAGACTAATGAAAAAAATGCCAGTGCTTTCACATCAATTCATCACTAAACAAACTAAGAAAGTGTTTGGAACAGAAATCAGCAACTCAGTAAAGCACATTCTTCTTAAATCTGTGCATAACAGCCTTAATTCTGAACAGAACTGTACATTGCTGTCATTTATCATGACTCAGGCAGTCAAAAATGTGAGATGAAAAGTGATGTCTCGTCTTGTGTCTTGGTGTGCTTCCAACAACCTAGTGCTCAATACCAGTGGAAATTGTCATTGACTTTCGCAAACAGCAGTTACAACAGCTAGAAATGAACGATTCTGCAGTCAATATGGTGGAATCCTTCAGATTTTTGGGCACAGCTATCAAAAACACTCTTAGCTCGGACCTCAACACCACTTCCATCACTAAGAAGGCTCAGCAGCGATTATACTTCTTATGCCAACTAAAGAAATGAAATATTTCCTAGTCAATCCTAGTTCAGTTTTACAAAGCCATAATTGAAATTAATCACATTCTCCATTGTTGTCTGGTTTGGTTCAGCAACAGCACACTCCAAAAATAAATTACACCGTGTTGTGAGGTCTGCTGAGAAAATAATTGACTGTACCCTTCCATCTGCTGCAGACCCATATACATCTCATGTCACTAACCATGTCAAAATGATCACCATGGACACCTCTCATCCTGCTCATCACTTATTCCATAAACTCTCCTCAGGTAAATGCTTCAGGTCAATCAAAACTAAAACTAACAGACACCTCAATAGTTTCTTTCCCAGAGCCATAGCCCTCTCAAACCAGTAACCTAGCTTGACTTATTTCTATGTTCATGCATTCTGTCAGATACTGTATGAATGTGTGTGTATACAGTATATGTACATCTATACACACTACACACTCACACTTTCACTTGCACACCTCCTTTATAATTGTACTATACTGCAAACTTGTATGAAGTTTTTCTTTTTAATTTAGGCTCTTTATGTTATTTGTATGTGATGTTGTTTTCTGTTATAAGTAGCTCTAAATCTACCAAGTCAAACTCTTGTACATTGAGTACTGGCAAATAAAAGTGGTTTTGATTCTGATTCCAATTGTAATTGTGAAAAATGCCTTCAAACACAAGCTCTGTGTCAAGTGTTTTGCTCACAATAGTCACAATATCCTTTAACAGTAAAATGTGATGGGACACTACTGTGTAATGAACATTCAAATGTAGTAAGTTAAACTATAGTCCACTACACTACACTGTTATCACATTGTTTTATCTCATGCATTTGGAAGAATCCTAACCTGTCCTAATCCTAACACCCTTTTCATTGAAAATTACAAGATATACCTCACAATTTTTTTTTTTGGAATTTCAAAGGCCTTATTCAAAAAACTTAAACCATTCCTACCATTTTGGCAATCTAGTATCTATGAATGGACTTTCACATTTCTTTTTTCTCTCTCAGTGGGTAAGGGACAGGGTGACTCAATAATGTTTCTAAAAAAATCTTAAAAATTAGTAAAGTGCATTTATAAAAAAATCCATAATACTGTCAGTGTGTTTACATGCACACATAAAACTAGGGGAAGGTGAGTAAACTGGTTAAGGCAGAAACCTGGTGTCTTACATGCACAAGTCTACCTATGAAGTTCTCGCTTGGCAAAATGATCCAACATCATTAAATTAAGTAACTTAAGTAACATTACTCATTATTTACAAAAATATAACCAAATATGTTATGCTGTTATCATAAAAGTTAATGAATAAACTGTGTGTTCATTTTTCTTCTTGCGTATGAAAAACTGCACAATTGAATGGCAAGCATTTGTTGTTAAACCTACAATTTGTCAGTAGTAGTATAAGCAACAAAAGGAAGTTGGTAGTGATACAGAGTGGCGGAGACACTCAGAAGTTCAAGTTCAGAAAGTCCACAGCATCCAAAATAAAATAGAAGTGGTCAGATATCAAATGGCAAGTCGCAGCCCACCGTCTGCTTATTCTCTTTCAGACAATATTACAAAAGCTGTCCCCCAGTGCCAAGGACGCAATGATGGTGCTGTTGTGCCCAGCACATCTTCGAGCTCTGGTTTCACACACACCTCTGCCTCAGAAACTGCTGAGCAACCATCTGCTCTGGAGTCAGAAAATGCAATAGTTGATGCTGTAAGAGATGTGGCCAATGAATTATGGAATAAAAGGGCTGTACTATGTGATATTGACCACAAATTAAATGAATTGGTTAAAATAATAAATACTTTATCTGAATATATGTTTTTACATTCTGCTAGTTACATTCAAATGAAATTGTAACGCTGTCTGATTTGGTAGGTGAGGGTCAGGTTCATCATACCACATCTGTTCAGGTATGGGCAAGCCACGATTGTGTGCCACATTATGCATCATGCTACATGCTTGCACACTGCGACACATTTTCTGTAGACTATAGAGCAGCACGTTAATAGAGTGGAAATGCTTTCTATTTACATAAGCAAATTCATTCTCTGAAGGTACCTTTATAGTGTAGCATCAGCACTGAGCACCACAACGGACAGATTCTCTACTCTTTACATGGCTCTTTGAGATAACTCGCTATCCTTAAAAGGACTGCTTGCCTTTTGCCACACTAGTTGGAAAAAGCTTCTGCAAATGGGCATTTTTATAGGCTCTCTTGCTATAGATAATGTAATAACAGCTCCTTCTTTTGGTGATTCATGTAATTTGTCCAGCGGTGTTGCAATAGCAATATGTGTGCAGTTTACTGCTCTGATTACATTTGGAAAACCCTACATTGCTGTAAATTGTTCTTTGATGTTTCCCAGTTCAACCACAGTGTAACGAAATGTTTAGTATCTGGAAGAAAAGTGAATAATACCAATAAGCTGGCATGGTGCAACTCAGTGATGTTTGTGAAATACCCAATCATCAGCAAGTTCATGTTGAAAAGCTCCTGTGGCTAAAAACCTGGGAGTGGAGAAATTAGCAGGTAGAGCACAATTCCTCAAAGTCTTCCTTGGTAAAGCCAGCACCAGTTCAGCACACAGCTACAAGAGAATAGCTCTTGGAATTGACATCGACTTAGAAGCCAGTCATCATCATCTATAAATACGCGCTCTCTTCTAATTCTTCCATTTGTGATGTCTTCTAACAAAGCTATTTTGAATAGTTTGGCCATTCAATCCACCATTATATGGTTACAGAATGATTACAATCAAGTGAATTAAATTTGTAAATGATATAATTCATTTCTCTGTATTTGATAAATCCTGCGTCACTGATGCAAATCTAAAAAAAAGGAGACCACACAGAAACAGTAGCACTGCTTTGATGCTTGGTGCATTCAGTTTGCAAAACTGAGCCTAAACTTATATGTGGCCTTATGGCAAGTTTAGTTTCTATACATCTCAATGTATGCATGGAAACTGGTGAACGCAATATTTTTGTGCTTATGCAAAGTTTATACATGAGGCCCCAGGAGATGAGAAGGATAAAAAAAAAATCATTGTCAAAAACAAGCTGAAGTTAAAGGAATACTCCACCAAATAATGATATTTTATATGTTACTTACCCTATGTAATTTGTAATGGAGGCCAAGAAAAACTTTTTATCTCATGGTTTCTTGCAGAATGTAAAGAAAGAAGTTTATAATATATTACAAGCCAACAGTGACTAATGCTGTACAACACGATGTGAAAAATGCCCATGGAAAAAAGAAACAAAATCTCACATTACTTGTGTTGCATAATCCACATGCCAATTATCCAATTTTATTCAAAAACATTGATACTTTTTTGATAAAATATTGTTACATAAATACTTCCAAAATAATCTGCATACATCATAAACAGGAAACCAAAGCTTCATGGGATTGACTTTTTGAATTAAAGACAGAACTTTTGACCAATGAATGAGAGGAAAAGACAGGTCTTCAATTCAAAAATGATGTAATTGCCTTATGAATTCTCTTTCGTGACTTGTTACCATGAATTAATCACTAGACCCTTTCAGATTTTCTCCTCATGCCTGATTTTATAAGTGCTAGATGTTTAATGGTTCTAACACAATTTTAATATGACTGAAAAAAACATGTTGGATAATGGTTTGGTACCACAGAAATCTTACACCAGCTTTCTGCCTGCTAGGTTTTAGTTTATACTTGGCCATAGTTACTGTTGCATGGCCAGTACTTAGCCAAGAAACAGATTGTGGTGACAGGGTCAAGAACAAACAACACATGAAAGAAGATAGCAGAGAATAGACTCCATGTTGATGCTGATCATGAATTCTTTTTTTTTAATTTTTGGAGAAATTGTAGAATAATTTCTGTCACTAACAGGTTTATCTTTGATGACTGTAACATGTTTTACATTAGATGTACTGTTGATAATCTTCCTACTCAAATGATTTTAGGGTTCAATAATAAGTATAGTCCTTACTCAGAATGAAATAAGATTAACAATTGTTTAAGCTCTGCTTACAGCAATTACAGTGATAGATACAGTATGAGTGCCGCACATTGAAATAAATAATATTCACATAGATGTGTCATCCTTAGCTTACCCTCAGCTCATGTACCCCCATTTATTTCTTCTTTACATGGAATGCCACAAATAAAGTAAGAAAAGGATGGCACACAGCAACAACATGTGACAGGATACCAGAGCAGGGGCCCTTTTTGAATTTGCACATATATTAGAATTTATACTTAAGTAATTCTATTTAAGAGTAAATCATATTTAATTAGCATATACTATATTACTAGGATTTGTTTCCAAAAAATTTTTATATATATAAATATATTACATTGAAGCAAGTTGTTAGTTTAGTATAAATCATTCTGAAAATTACAATCAGAGATTTATTGTAAACAATGCTTATACTGTTGTGAACATATGGTATAAAAATATGGCAAAGGAGCATACTTAAAGATACATATTATTTATGATCATTTTACTTCTATAAATAAATGTGAAGGTAATGAAAGTTAAATGACACTGAAAGGAAGCAAACCATTTATACTTCATATTTTTTCCAATTGTAATATAAAATCTGTCAGTTATAAATATTAAGTAATGCAGGATTAAGTAAAATAGCTTTAAAAGACCTATTGTAAAATAATAGATATTATAAATCTAGTTTATGAGGCAGCTTATATTTACCAGTGATGCTAGAAATACAACATAAAACACATAGTAAGGAAACTCTTTAATCAGAAGTTTTATGTTGACATGAAATTATGATTTGAAAACAATCATAAAGGGTTTCATAAGAGTTAAAACATAATGAAAGAAAAAGAAAACAGTAAATAATTTTGAATATAATACATCTTGGTAGTTTGTTTTTTTCCGTAGTTTTACTTTTCTAAAAATCTACAGTGTGACTATTTCCTTACAGTTTAATAATGTATATATCAGTACCAATATATATTCTACAAAATAAAGAAATGTGAGAAGATATTTTTTCTCTTGACTGATTTGTAATCAACTAAAGTCTTTAGTAGATGATCTAAACAATGTGTAGAAAGAATCAAAATCCTGTGAACTAGTATTGGTGAAGTCATATATTGCATGTTTTTGTTACATTTTTGAGCGTAAATAGATTAAATTATTACTTTAAGTAGATACAATTAGAAAAAAAATTGCATTGTATATTCAGGGTGCAGTGGTGGCACTGCTTCTTTGCAGTAAGGAGACCAGAGTTTGAGTCCCATGTCCTCTTCGCGTGGAGTTTGCATGTTCTCCCCGTGTCTGTGTAAGTTTCCACCAGTTGCTCTGGTTTCCTCCCATTGTCCAAAGACTTGCAGGTTAGGTGAATTGTCGACACCAAATTAGCCCTAATGTGTGTTTGGTGTGTGTTTGGCATGTGTGTGTGTGAGTATGTGTTCGTGTTGTGATAGACAGGTGCCCTGTCTAGGGTTTGTATCAGCCCTGCACCTTATGCTACATGGGATAGGCAGCAGCCCCCTCCGTGACCCTGGTCTGGAGTTAAGAGCGTTAGAAAATTACATGACTCTATACTGAAAAAGCATTTAACTGAACAACCATTAAAAAAAGAGGAATTATAATCAACGGGAAAATGTTTAGTCATAAACGTAATCACTTATTGATAAAGGATTATGAAAAAGGAGAATCCAGATTCTTATTTTCTTTATTTTTGTGTTATTTGTGTCTAACAAGGGGTGCAAAGACTATTAGGTGGAATAAAAAAGTGACTACAGCCTTTCTCAATAAGAAGAGGATAAACCAGATTTATATGATAAATAAAAAGTAAACAGCCAACAATTCCACAGACCCTGATTTTATTCTCAATCTGTTTGACTGCCAGTGTTAACTTCAGACATTCTCCTTGTATCTTTGCAGATGTCCTATGAACTTCACTTGCTTTCCTTCCACATTACAAAGATGTATGTGTTTGTTGAACTGGTGACTCCAGTTTGTGGTTCAATCCATCCAGAGCTGATTTCTGCTCAGAAGCTTTAACAGAAGTTGGTTACGAAGATGACTTTAACAATTTTATCTCAAAACAGAGCTGTACTTCAAGAGACATGTTACTATGTGGGAGGACTGCCCTGCTTGTATACAATGACAATATATTAGTTGAAAGCAGTAGACAGATTTAACACTTCATGCTACTCTCCATATATAGTATATATATATATTTATATATATATAGTATTTTTTTCAAAGAAAACATTCTTTTGAGAACTATGCATATACTGTAATTGTATTACTGTGGTAAAGAAGGTTGGAATTCTACAGCCACATACTGCAAAAAGACATCAAAGACATGGCCTATTGGTTTTACTCTCACAAACCTCTAGAGAGCTATTTCACACGCCCTAAATAGCCCAATGCTAATGTTTTCAATTGACATCTTTATTATTTTGTTTATCTATTCCACCTGAGAGTTTAATGTTCCTTAGAGAATCAATTTATAGAAGATTGGATATGTTTTCCGAAATCAAGCAACCATAAAAACATCAATTATATTACAAAAAATATGCTTAATGGGTTTTACTCATGAAATTGTTCATAAAAATACCCTTTATTTCAAGTTCTGCAAGACAAAATTACTCATCAATTAACAAAAAGCAGCAGTTACTGAACTACATAGTTCTTTGCATTTCTCCAGCATAAAAGGAACACAAAATATAAAATAAATTCATAGCATCTCATAGCTCTACATGTTTGTGAATTTTGTTTATTTGTGAAAGCATTATAAGCTCAGAATTCTTGACTTAAAGTAGCATTTTTATGCACAAATACGGCACTCCTTCAAAGCTGCCTAATCACTAGGATGCAAACTCATGTTCTGCCCTCCTCACAAAACACAAGAAGGAATTCTGCTGTAATATAAGTGATTAAGCTTTTAACCTTTTTGGGATGCAAGACCTTTTCACAATACCATCACTAAGAGACTCATACAGATTAGGATTCCTATCCATTAAGTTTTGTGACTTTAAACTGGTCAGATATTAATAAATGAGTATGTGTGTGTGTGTGTGTGTACACTTCTGATGATGGCTTCCTTTTCTGTTATCCTCTACATTAAAAATATGTTGAAAAACCTGAATGAATAGATTAAAACATATTATCAAGTATGTATACTTTTTACAAAATGCAAAAGCCTTATCAAAAAAAAAGAATAAACAGTGGCATAACTAAAACTGGGCGGCACGGTGGCGCAGTGGGTAGCGCTGCTGCCTTGCAGTTGGGAGACCTGGGGACCTGGGTTCACTTCCCGGGTCCTTCCTGCGTGGAGTTTGCATGTTCTCCCCGTGTCTGCGTGGGTTTCCTCCGGGCACTTCGGTTTCCTCCCACAGTCCAAAGACATGCAGGTTAGGTGGATTGGCGATTCTAAATTGGCCCTAGTGTGTGCTTGGTGTGTTTGTGTGTGTCCTGCGGTGGGTTGGCACCCTGCCCGGGATTGGTTCCTGCCTTGTGCCCTGTGTTGGCTGGGATTGGCTCCAGTAGACCCCTGTGACCCTGTGTTCGGATTTAGCGGGTTGGAAAATGGATGGATGGATAACTAAAACTGCCTAACAATATTTAAAATAATGGCATATGATTGGATTTATACTTTGAAACTTCACAACATTTAAGCACGTCTTTCATAATCAATCTTTATTGGATTTAATGCCATACAATACAACATCATAAGGTGCTTTAGAAAGTCCTAAAGCTTCATCATCACAAGAAATAAGAAACAGTCCTGGACAGGATTATAGTCCATTACAGTGCCCACTCATACACACCCAACATTATAGTCACTCTCAGGCAGGGTGAGTCAAAAACCCTTGCAGACACAGAGATAACATCCAAATACTACACAGACAATGTCCACATGAAAAATACAAACCCACGACAGTGAATCCATAAGGCATTGCCACAGTGCCAACCACAAACATAAATACTTTTTAAAATAAAAGCTTTCAGTAATTTCCCAAAATATAGTGGATCAAAAATAAAGTTAATTTATGTTTCCTCCTAGTAAATAAAAATTAGTAAATCCAAAGGAGAATTTAGTTAATATTGGAAGCTAAATTTCAGACTTTAATATGATATAATTAATAAAGTGTGTAGGGGGCAATTTGTAAATAGACATACATTCACTTTCTCATCCAGTTCAGGGATACAGGGAGCTGGCCTAGACATGCCGTGCTAAGTGCAAAACAAGAACCATTTTTATGTAGGGCGTCAGTTAATCAAAAGGCACTCTCGCCCACATTCATTCACCTAGAGTCTGTTTAGCATTGTCAGTAAACTAAACTTGTATGCCCTAGAGATGTGTGAAGAAACAGGAGGCACTGATCGTTGCACTACCCTGACACTGAGTTATGAAGTACATAATATGTGCAGTACATATTGATCAAGAATTTAATACATTCAAATGTATGTTTAATGTTTGCATATAAAATCATTACCCTTTTCTGAATATAAAATAAATTTTGTTTAATATATACCACTTTTTATATATTGCTACAGGCATCTTGCTTTACCTGAGCAAAGCCCCAAAATAGCATGAACATTATCTTAAACCGCTTTGATCATAATGAATGTTTTTCCAAATACACAACAAACTCAGATTGAAATCTTCCTTCTTTCATCTAGATTCCTGTCACTTTCCTCCAATCAATTCCTTTAAACCATCAATTAAAATAAGTAAATATAGACACATTCCCTTTACCATTAAATACTATTAACATAAAATATACAGTAGGCTGGGCGGCACGGTGGCACAGTGGGTAGCGCTGCTGCCTCGCAGTTAGGAGACCTGGGGACCTGGGTTCGCTTCCCGGGTCCTCCCTGCATGGAGTTTGCATCTTCTCCCCGTTGTCTGCGTGGGTTTCCTCCGGGCGCTCCGGTTTCCTCCCACAGTCCAAAGACATGCAGGTTAGGTGGATTGGCGAGTCTAAATTGGCCCTAGTGTGTGCTTGGTGTGTGGGTGTGTTTGTGTGTGTCCTGCGGTGGGTTGGCACCCTGCCCAGGATTGGTTCCTGCCTTGTGCCCTGTGTTGGCTGGGATTGGCTCCAGCAGACCCTCGTGACCCTGTGTTTGGATTCAGCGGGTTGGAAAATGGATGGATGGATGGATACAGTAGGCTGACCTTACAAACCAATAGTGTGAAACACTTAGTGACATTCTAGACATCTATTCCTCTCTCATTTAGAACCAGATTAGCAATTAAAAAAAAAACATTAATCTGTTGTTTCTAGCATTAATTGTATTAGTGCAATGCTCCCATTTTCTCTTTTTCATGGAGTCCTGTTCCAGCGTTGGGTCAGTATTATGTAAGTTCTTGTGGAACAAAAACAAAAAAGCTATTAAGCACACTACCTTCATTCAGAGCAGGGAATGGGGTGGGACATTTCTGCCAGACCTTGTCTTATATCACTGGGCTTACAAATTGTGTCTGGTAGCATGACTCCCTGCCAAAGCTCCCACAAGGATCAACCAGTGTACTGCCAAGTTCTCTTTCTTATCTTTGTTAGGTATATGGTATAATATGATTAAAAGGCAGCTGGATGCTTATCCACTGTGGCATATTTTCTACAACCCAGCCCTGAAGGTATAACATTCTAGTCAGTTATATCTTTCTTTTCAGTGTCCCGAGCAGGGCAAAATATGAAATAACCAGTTTTAAAGACTATACAACCCCTGAACAACAAACTTTTATATGATGAATAAAAGATGTGTAAGTAATATTTAAAGGTATTTGTCACTAATCAGAAAGACATTGATGAATGCCTTCTCAGCATGATTAAGGTGCTGCTAAATGGTAAAAATTTGTTAAATAATTTGTAAATATTAAAAATACTTTACCTAATATATGAATGAATATTTAATGACATGTAGAACTGAATGTACAGTACATGAACTTATGATCTGGTAAACATTAAATAATGTTTAGCTATTATAAAGTGATACCAATTTTCCTAATTTTGGAAACTACTCCTAATTTCACCAGGGTTTAGGAGAGCTCTTAAGCTATTCTAACTCCTTAGGAACTGCCAGAAGATGGCATTCAGGCAGAAATCCGCACGCACATCCAGGGAAAGGCTGAATGTTTTGAAAATACTGGACAACAGTGACTTTGTAAACAGACATTGATTTGATAGAGATGCAATAATTTTCATAACAAATTGTGTACTGTGATGGATGGCCGGCTACATATTCCAGCCCTCACCCCCAGGCCGCCAGGAGGAGCTCTCCCGACAGCATGATCGTGCCCCGAGTTCCAGCAGGGCCTCATGGACTATGTAGTGTTTATACACAACCCTGCTGGATACCTTGGGGGCCACCGAGAGTCGCTGTAGGGGGGCTTGTGGGCTCTTATGTGCCCTATAACCCGGGAGTACATCACGGTCATGTGACAGGAAGGAACGACGTGCTCCCGGGGTGAAGAAAAGAACTGTTTACCCTGACCCGGAAGGAATACGGACTTGTGGGTAATGGAACAGAGGCACCTCCAGGTCAGGGTGTATAAAAGGACTGTGGGAAAGCCCAGACACTGAGCTGAGCTGGGAGGTAGGAGGGCGAAGTGTCTGGGCGAGGAGGATTGGTTTGTGAAGAGAGTTGATTGTGATTTATGAGTGTGGAGTGGAGGGTGCTTTGTGCACTGTTTAATAGTAAAATAAATAGTTATTATACTTTCACCTGGTGTTCAGAGTGGTACCTGAGGGTTCAAGAAGTGGACCATGCCTCTATCTGCTACACTGGCGTAGTCGGCAGGATACTCTGGCCGTCCGTTGGCAGAAACCTGCATGTAAAAACAAATTTTGTGCTGGCAGAAACCCCTAAGAAGGTCCCTCTTGAAAACGCGGAGGTGAAACCCCCACCCACGACAAAGAGCGCTGCAACCGTGAGCTTTAAAATACAGCAGACCGCGATGGGGAAGAAATCTGGGAAGAAGACTGGATCTAGCCAGAAGACTTCGGTCCCAGATGGTATGGAGACGCTGTGGACTTACCTGACAGGCGGTGAGGAAGACCAGGCGCAGTTTAAGGCCGAGCAAATCCGAGCAGGGCGGCAGCCGGAACGTTGCCGGATGGCGACTCCCGAAGACTACTATAGGGAGTTGGAAAGGGATCGTCTACGTTCCGAGGTAGGTGCTGGGACAGCACTCGAACCGCCGGAGACTTTTATTTCTTGTTTTGCAGAGGCCTGTCTGCACGAAGCGGACAGAGAACACGCCCGCCTCATACCTAGGCAAGATGGCCGCGAGAAGAAAAAGGCGAGCCGGTCTAGGAGTCAGCAGAGTGGAAGCCCATACGTCAACAACGACCACGTGACCTCGCGTGATGGAGGCCGGGAAGACGGTCACTTTGGGTACTTAGGTGAGGTCACTAATTCCCCGACGGTTTCGAGCTCCCTGAAAGGGAAGGGAGAGGCGAGCAATGCAGCGCCGAAATTAAAAAAAGATAAAGAGGAGCGGGAGGTGACTGAACAGTCTGCCAACAAATTAAAAGAGGCAGATCGCAGTCAGCCGCTGGAGGCTACCCGTTCCTCTTCGGAATCCATGTCCCAGAAGCCTCCGCGAAGCCCAGCAGAGCACGTGCCAGGAGCGGACGTGCTCATTGGCTCCCGGCCGGCAGGTGAGACAAATGCGGAAGCAAACTTACCTCCGGCCGAAACAAGTAACTTTGTGGACTTACAGGAGCTCGAGAAATATCTCGAGCCCGTGTATACTTTCTTCCAGGGACTAAAGGACTTGAAGGAGCGTGTGGAGGAGCTGGGAGCTACAGCTGAAGCGCCGTTGAAAGGACTACAGGAGTACCTGCAGGAATTAGGCCGTGAAGCCCCGGTCTCGATTAATGTGGCGGTGCAGGTAGGTGAAATCTGTACCGTATATCATAAGGGGACACAGTGCGATCCGGCACCGCAATTAAAAAGTAGCGGGTGTCAAAGCACTATGAACCCGACACTTGAGTGTGGCACGATGACTGAGTGGTCGGGGGGAGGAAAGAACTCGGGGCATGCGTATGACGCGGCCTCCCGAAGTGATTCGGACCTCAAAACCCCGATCCGCGTGATGAGGGAGTTGTCGTTGGTTACCGGAGGGGCGGGGGAAGTGCCGATCTCCCCGGTACAGCTAAACAGTGCTGTTACCCGGAGCAATGCGGTACTAATGACGCCGCCTCCGAAACAACATACAACAACGGGCGTGCAAACAGCAAAGAGGCTCTCTCTTCTTCATAGAGAGCCTCAAGCTGAGCACAAGCCCCAGGGAAAGCAGGAGATCCCCGAAATAAACCGCGGGTCTCCTGACAAGGTAAAGAAATGGGCGGAGAGCAGCAAAGCGGCCGTAAAACCCTCCTTAGCGGAGGAAAGGGCGGAGCTGACACTAACGGAGTTCCCGAGATGTTTCAGGTCCCAGGGAAGAAGACCACCAGGAGGACGAAGGCGTTGTTACCACTGCCATCAGCCGGGCCATGTTTGGCTTAGTTGTCCTCGGAGGACAGGGGAACGGACGGACAGAGGATACACCGTTCCCCCTAGGTTCTCTGGGGGGTCTAGACAGCGTAGCCAAGGCTCGACTGCCGCGTCCTCCTGGAGGAGGACGTCCCTCGCGGGGATCGACGCTCCGTCCCAGTTGTCGTCGCTAAGGGGGGGGAACTGTGATGGATGGCCGGCTACATATTCCGGCCCTCACTCCCAGGCCGCCAGGAGGAGCTCTCCCGACAGCATGATCGTGCCCCGAGTTCCAGCAGGGCCTCATGGACTATGTAGTGTTTATACACAACCCTGCTGGATACCTTGGGGGCCACCGGGAGTCGCTGTAGGGGGGCTCGTGGGCTCTTATGTGCCCTATAACCCGGGAGTACATCACGGTCACGTGACAGGAAGGAACGACGTGCTCCCGGGGTGAAGAAAAGAACTGTTTACCCTGACCCGGAAGGAATACGGACTTGTGGGTAATGGAACAGAGGCACCTCCGGGTCAGGGTGTATAAAAGGACTGTGGGAAAGCCCAGACACTGAGCTGAGCTGGGAGGTAGGAGGGCGAAGTGTCTGGGCGAGGAGGATTGGTTTGTGAAGAGAGTTTATTGTGATTTATGAGTGTGGAGTGGAGGGTGCTTTGTGCACTGTTTAATAGTAAAATAAATAGTTATTATACTTTCACCTGGTGTTCAGAGTGGTACCTGAGGGTTCAAGAGGTGGACCACGCCTCTATCTGGTACAGTACGTTCCATGATCGATCCCGCTACACCGAGAAGCCATGCGATGTCAGCTGAAATTAAAGTGTTGTTAACATTAAACTTTTCAGCAAAGGGGAAAAGGTAGCTTTTCAAAGAGCAATTTTTGTGTTTGCACTAAACTTTAAATGCCCTTATAATACGTGAGCTAATATGCAGTTTATGTATTAGCCCACGACTCAGTATTAGGTAATGCTTAAAGCAAGCTGCATTCATGCAAATCTGCATGCACAGAAAGAAGGCTGCCCTAATTGTGGATGACCATGCATATGAGAATCACAGTTGTTATCACACACAAGTGGTCATGAAACAAACTGCACTGCAGGGGCCAACATATTACCCTGAATGTCTCACAGGTATGCAGAGCTTTGCAATCCTTGAATCCCTGGAACATTTGCGTTACACCTTACAAGCCCGGGAAGGTTTAAGATGGCAAGCAAAGACATATGGCTGTGAATCATTCATTGTTAAATAAATGCGCCCGTTATTGGGCTTAACTCTCATTCTGTGTGCAGCTTAGCGCAGTGTACTACCTTATTATGTTTTCTTTCTTCTTCTTCTTCGATTATCATTAGTATCATTCTTATTATAATCATTGTCATCTTTGTGATGAAGCCTCAGCGTTAGTATCAGCAAGCTACAAAATGTCGTTATGAGTGTCAATTTGTGGTAAGGGGTACTGAAAAATGGTGACATTATTAATTTTCAGATGCAGCCTCCTATTCCTAGCTTGGACTGGGAGTAGGACATTTTGTAACTACGTCTTAAATTCATATCCTTGTCAGACTTTTAATGGAATTCATTGGAATAATTCTGGAACATTTGATAAATATGGGTCCAATACTCCAAAAACCAAATCTGCGCAGAAAGCGCATTATCCACTATGCTGCCAATATAACACTACAACTAAATATGTAAGTTTACATTTTTGCAGTTTGTAATGTTTTGACTAAATCTTAGTATTACACAATGACAATGTTTAAAAAATAAAATGCTTTATTTCATTTAGTCATATTTTGTAGAATAATTATTGTGCAATAATTACTGGTGGTTCTAAAACATTAAGATGACAGTAAATAACTTTTAATTTTTTTTTTGTGAACAATTGTTTATTTAGAGGGTAAAATAACCAAATACAGAAAACAGTATGCAGAAATAAATTACAATGACCATCCCTCCTCGGCAAACTACTCTACTAACCTCCACTTCCAATTCCCCAGCAAACAAATACATCTCTTAGATATATCGAGAGAAGCCTGTAGTGACAAGCGACAAGCAAGAGAGGCCGCCAAGTCAACTGGTCCCCAGCGCCCTACAGGTCCTTCATTGATTAGTAGTGAGAACTGCCCGGAACACAGTTCTGAATGATTTTGACCCAGTGCTGCCATTTGGTAATATTACTCCCAGATGTAAATGACTTTTATGAAGTGGTTTTGGTAAGGTAATGTCCACTATTAGTAAAAGGGCTCCATGACTGGAAACACAGCTTGAACTTTCATTTTAGCCAGAACTACTTTTTCCTAAAAAGTCTTTTGAGAACAAGGCTTGAGGGTATCTGAGGGTCAGCATAGGAAAAAATTCACCTGAATGCTTGATGGTTTACTTTATATTTAAACAGCTGTGTGCTGCAGTAATTATGGACTGTCCTTCTGCTTGGAAGCCATTTATAAAGGAACAATTAATTTGTTTTATAATTTTGTTCATACTGTATGCTCACATTAACATGTACTCATTTTCGTTTTGTTTGCTTTCTGAATAATAATGCATTTTCTCTTAAGTGATTCTATAATGAAATTGTTCATCAGATTCAATAAGATAATTCCCAAGGAGATTGCATTTTACCTTGAACTATCCTGATTATTTTACTTCATTAAAGAAAAAAAAGAAAACAAAAAAAAAACTCATTAATAAAATATTTTCAAGTTATTCTTTGGCTCTAGAGATGATGAATCAGTGTTCACTCTCATCTTTCCTGCTCTCATAACCTTCCTCTTGCTAAATTAAATGACGAGTAAGGCACAGTAAGTGCTTCCCTGGGATTCTATGCTGAGGTTAAACTGTGATGTTTAATTCTCCTTTTTATTGTATTTAAGAATAATTGGTTCCTCTAACTCAATTTAAGAGGCAGTTACATTAACACTTCACATTGACCTACCTGTGAGCACAAGCCACTTATTTTCTTTCATACTGTATGTAGTTAATTTCAGGGTATTCTTATAATTATTTACATCATACATGTATTTTATTTTTAAAACAATACTAATGTTTATATTTAACTTTTAGGTTTCAAAATAGCTAATGCAAATTATGAAAAGGCTTTAGCTTTAATGCAGAAATACTGTGAAAATTAATTACTTAAAAAAAAGTAAAACAAAATATGAAATCACTTTTTTCTATTTCCTTACATTTATTTTTTGTAAAATTATAAAGATGGACATGGGCTAAGTCTATTTTATCTTTTCATTTCTTTATTTTTAACAGCTATTGATTTTAGGAATTTATTAAAACTGGACTCAGCTGAACTTGCATCATTTGTTTTATTTGTGCTCGTTCATTGAATGTGTGAATAATATTTTTGCTTTAACCAGTGTGCATTTTGGGTTGGCATTCAATTTTGTGGATTGATCCACGCTGGTGGTGCAGTGTTATCAATGCTGCTTTGCAGTAAGAAGATTGTGGGTTTGCTTCCCAGGTCCTCACTGCATGGATGGCACTTTGAAAAGTGAGAAAAGTGCTATATAAATGTAAAGAATTATTATTATTTACCTTCTTCCAGAGGCAACTGGTTTTGTTGTTTATCTCCATCTACTGAATTTAAGAAGCCCTGTCTGATCACTGGATCTGTTGGTGGGGTTAGCATGGAAAGGAAAATCTGAGATGTCCATTTTTTAGCAAAAACCAACTGTAAAGTCAGATTGTTTCAAAGACTTTGTGGCTTTAAGCTTCTATGTGGGCCTACTTAAACTATGGCTTGCCAAATCAGAATCGCCTGTTGCCAGATTTGTATACCACAGATGCATTTCAGTTGGGAATACGGACCTGAGAAAATCACATCATCGTTCACTGATTCATTTATCTTTTCACCTGCTGGTTTTATTCAACTTCCTGTAGACCACCTATGACGCAAACAAATCCTTATTTTGCAGTTATCACAGTAAATAATTCAAATGCTCACTTTTTAGTCACTTCTTTCATCTCTAAAGGCTTTACATTCCTTGTGTCATCTGATGCTGACTGTCAGAATTTAATGGATTACTTACTAAATTAGATTAATACAACTCGCAGCTACTAGTTCAAAATCACTTTCTATTGATGATATCTGTCCTCTGTTTTATCTTTTTCTGATTTCACTATCATTAGCGCTAATAATCTAGTTAAACTAACTAAAAACTACTTACTGCTAGGTAGGCCCCATTCACACATCATTTTTAATGTCTAATTTGCTGTCTCTTAATCTTTTTATTCATTTAGTCAATCATACCTGGTGTTGTCCCTGATAGTTTTAAAATTGCATGTATATTGCTATTATGTAAAAAATAATGTTTAGATGAAGTATTTCTGATTTTGCTAAATATTATCCTATTTTTCATTCTCCTTTCTTTTCTAAAATTTTGGAAAAATGTGTTGCAAACCAATTACATCATCACTTGTCAACCAATGTTCTTTTGGAGCAACTTCAGTCTTAGATTTTGATAGGCTCATAGCACCAAAGCTGCTTGGTCCGAGTAGTGAACGAACTGCTGTTGAACTGTGATAATAGATCTTGCTCTGTGCTGCATTTGCTGGGTCTTTCAGCTGCACTCAACGCCTTTCATCATCATACAGTGTCATATGTAAGAGTGTCATGCAACCCTCTGAAACGTCTAATGTGTCAAACTGTGGTCAGTAAATTGGTGTGAATAATTTTAAATCTGGAACTATACCTTTTTGCTGTGGCGTACCTCAAAGCTGAATATTGATGTATTATTCTTATATGTATACTTCCATTTTGGGAATATTATTACCATTTTGGGAATATATATATTATTATAAGGTGATAAATCAAGATGCAATATTGATTTTGCAAAACTTTCAGATTGTTTCAATGAAATTCTCTCTTTACTACTTGTTGGGACTTTGCAGGCCTGAAGCCTACTACTAGGGTTTTAGGCAAGGCTTACTTTGAAGGTTAACCTCACAGGAATAACCTAAGTACAAAATAACAAGAAACAAACAAAAAAAGTGATTACATGGAATTGGGCTTTGGCATACAGACACTGATAATGGGACCATCTCAAAAAATACCATATTTAACAAAGCAAGTTCTATCATGTTCAACATTAGCCCCTTGTTTGTTTCCATTACTGCTATGATAGGCACCCCCTCTCCAAAATGCTAAACTGGCTACACATACTAATAACGAATAACTGATTATTAAACAAAACAAACAAACAAAAAAAAGCAGGAATCAAAACAACATTTATGTTCCTAAACGTTTATCACAATAACAGAATTACTGCCACTTATAATTCGTAGTGCTGTCTTCTAGAAGACAACTTTTAAAGTTTTGTCTTTATTGTAACAAAAACAAGCTGACAGTCAGCAAGTACATATTTCTATTAAAAATAACTATGAGAAAAACTGTACTATGGGGTGAAAAGGTGTGTATTTACCTCCTGTTACAATTTGATTACTGTCTACTTAATATATTATTTCTGCAAAACACAGACTTTTTAATAATGTTGGAGGAAGCAAAATTATTTTGCCAATGTCATGATGTGTTGGATTAAGGCAGAATATGCAATAAATAATTTAGCAGGTAGTGCTCAATCTCTTCGCGGTGCAGGTGTGTCTTTGGTACCTATTTGTAAAAGCTAGGACAAAAAATTTAAATATGGGTATGTTCACTTTTCTTATTAAAATGCTAGAGAATTAGTCCCTTTTCTTCCAGGATAACAGTAAATGTGTTCTATTCTACCATATATGTTCATGCACATATATAACAGAGCAATGTTTAACTCTGTAGCAAACACTTCTGCTCCCAGAAAACTAAGCATAATGATAATGCTGTATGCTGTGCCTGCTAGCTGCTGGGTGCCAGCTTTTTCTGAAATAACCTGCTCAAAAAGGTCAATTAATTCATGAATAATACAACAGTAAGCATTAGTTGATATATCTTCTGGTATGGACTATCTACTAGGACTGAGACACAATAACCATAACATACTATAACATTCAATATTTTTGATTCTTTAGGAAATGTAAAGGAGAGTATGGTGCCACTGGAAATTGCAGTGTGTTTCATATCACATCTGCGATGCCAGTGGTACATTTTGAGGTAAGGATGCCAAATTCTTACTCAGGGTAGCAATTCGATTACTAGATTACAGGAACAGGTGACATTACAGTGATGGCTACTGGGGGCCATGCACAGCACACACACTCAGTATTACCTGTCATTTGTAATTTGAACATGCAAACCTGTTGGTAGAAAACATGGACTCTAAAAGAACTGACACATTACATCAACAGGCTTCAGGCTGACCTGACATGGTTACTTCATGATGCTGGAAGTACTTCAGGGTCAGTTCCTAAACAGGACTCCTAGTTCTTCACCAGGCGAGTTCAGAGATTTTGAAGTATTGGTTAAAAAGGCTTACCTACCAAGGGGGAAGAAGGTCATCAAAAGAGAAGGTAAAGTTTTGGAAGTCAGGAAGTGCTTTCATGAGCCTTTATAATGGGTGGTGCATTAGTCACCCGGTGGGTGCTCAAGAGGACATATGCTGTTGTTTAGGAAAGCTCAGGGTGGCATGCCATTTGTTATTATGTTGTGTGTCATGATGATATTGTCTCCTTCCCTTACACACTTTCTTCTGTATTGTTTTTTAAATAAACTAGGGGGCTCCACCTTCCTGCTTGCTTCGCTCGTCCACCACTAGGTTTGGGTTACGGGATAAACAATTTAAAGAGATTGTTATTGTCATGGGAATTGTTACATATGCATTATTTTTACTTTTACTTTAAAATTTTTGTAAAAACAATACTTGTCCTTTATTTCTGGCCCCGGGCATGGTTAAATCTATTTCTCGCAGGATGTATAACGCTGCTCATGTTGTGAAGGGGGGGCAACTGAACGCATGCTAAGGAGATGGCGTCGGATCAGCTGGTCTTTCTACTGCTGCTGCTGGTGAGCTGCAAGTTCTGTTTGTCACGCTGCACATCGATCATTTAAAAGCCTGTCCGTGAACTTGTTTTAAATGTTGTCTCACTGCCTCCTCTCGCAGGATGTCAAATTGTCTTCCGAGAAGATCACGTCTCGTCTCCCTAGTCTCCCTCCCAAGATTTTTTTTTATAATAGAGAGATATCCCTTACTTATCATTATACTTTCTCAGATGAAAATATGGTGTGCACTCCAACTGAACTAAGAGCAAATTATGGTCATGAGGTCTTTTCAACAGTTACTCATACAAAAGACAGGGATGAAGGGTGCTATATACAAATAGATTAAGATTTATTTTCACAATTGTACTAAAAAAGTCTGTCTGAACTGCAGCACTGCTAAAAAATAAACAAAAAAATTCCAATACTGATCATCACCACCATACTTCAAAAAAATTAGAAAAAAATTCTGACCTGTCTTACTTTTAGTTTATTCAATAAAAGAAAAACACTTAAAATGCAACAATGGCTTTGTCAAATATAAATGCAAAATACTATTATGTTTTTACAATACTGAAGATCATTATTTTGCATTTCTAAGCAAATATAATGTTGAACTTAATACAGAATCGACTTGAAAAGAGCATTCATAAGAAATGTGCTGATATATTCTAGTTTATATTGAGTGTGCAAATAATTTTGGCAAACTTTTCAAAATTCACACGTGGGTTATCATGTATGCCCTACTCTCATTGCTTCCAGCCAACTGTAAAGCAAATAAGACTTTGCATGATTTTTCGTTTTGAGTACTACTTGTAAAACAATTACATTACGTTTGCCATGCCTGAGCTCTTGCCACACTACAGTGCCTTTAGTAATGTTAGATCTAATGTTCCTGAAAGCTTTAAAGATGGAAAAATATGAAGATATTGCCTTCTTAAGATAAATTCATTTTGTTTCCATTTAAATAGGACATTTAAATATAGATAGAAAATATAATTTAAATGATACTTCATTAAATGTAAGTGTAGACACAAGAACTGTTTGGTCAAACAAAGCCCACCCAGCATGATACTGCGAACAGCTTGAAATGTTATTAGCAGCTAAGCATTATATTTTTATTTGGTAGCCCTGGGGCTTAAAAAATGGCAATAGAATGATAATAGGGAGGCAAATGTAACAGGACAGTTTCATTGTGCTGATTAGGCAGTACTGCACAAGGGTATCTTAATTGTTTCGTGGAACTTAAATTACTTTCTTACTATATTTTAAAAGATGTGAAATCACAATAACTCACTAGGTACAATTTATTGTAAATTGACAAAGCTTTCGAATTTTTTTATTACTACAATTATTATCTGCTATTCAGCAGCTTCTATAAAACCCTGAAATTTAAATTGCTGACATTGAGAATTTACATTATTCTAAAACAACTTTTATTTCTATAACACATTTTCTTACAAGATATGTAGCTCAAGGAGTTTTATAAGAAATTAGGAACAAATAACATTTACAAAGGATAATTAATTAAAATAAAATGAAATACAAAAAAATAATACAAACACAGAATACAGATAAACAAGTAAAAGAAACTGCAGAATTCATAACTATGAATTAAACTGCTAAACTCATTGTTAAAGTCTAGAATAATTATAACAATGTATCTGATGCTATGGTCAAATGGCCAGCAAGGGCATGAAAACAAAATCTCCAGCTGGTGAGAAGCTGCAGAAAATAAACCTGCAGGAGTTCTAAGGTCAAAAGACCTCCCAGTCCCCATTGGGAATTTTATAAAAAAAATAAATGCCCTAAAGCAGTTCAAATTTGTTATGATCCAACAGATGACACAAACATGATATAAAGGATGAAAGGGTAGCTAAAAGTCCTATTGAGCAGGCCAGGGGCCTCATGCATAACACAGTGTGTAGAATTCACACTAAAACATGGCATACGGACAAAAGCAGAAATGTGTGTATGCACAAAAAAATCCAGATGCATGAATCTGTGCGTACTCCAAGTTCCACGTTATTCCACTACATAAATCCTGGTCAGCATGAAAGTAACTCACGTGCAAGCGCCTGCTGCCACTCCCCAATTCCTCCCAGAATTATGCCTCTTTGAATATGTAAATCAATATAAATAGCCCTTAAGCTCAGTGTTCTATGAAAAGACAATGGCAAAAGCACAGGGCAATATCGAAGAATTTCAACAAATACCAAATGGAGGCAAGGAAAAATGTACTATTTGTTGGTTTAAGCAGTGATATAAACAACAAAAGGAAGTTGATCAAGTAACAGAGTGGCGGAGAAACTCAAAAGTTCAAGTTCAGAATGTCACAAAGTATCCGAAATAAATAAGAAGTGGTCAGAGATCAAAGTCGCTGTGAAAAGGTGAGTCGTAGCCCACTGTCTGAGTGTCATATGGAAGCATATTAGGGTATATAGAAAAGATAAGCAAAATAGGGACACAGTTGAAAAAAATGTCCAAATGTCAACTTTAATCTCAAAATTTCCACTTTAATCATGTAATTTATTTTGTCATCAAAGTAGAACGTCATAAACTTCATCTTAAAATCGTTTAATTTACTAGTTCTCTGATCCCATCGTAACTAAAGGAGCATATTAAATGCTTCTTTCTATGTGTTCTTTTATGTGCTCTATGTGTGTCAATCACTACGTGCTTCTTAAACAGGTTTTCTTTTCCACCAACAGGACACAGAATACATTGCATTCATGATATTACAGCTCTCTGAACAATTTAAATATTAAGATGTATACTTGGTATCATTTTCATAATGATAGGAATTAAAGCATATATTAAACATTGGGACACAGTGGCGCAGTATTAGCGATGAGCTGGCACCCTGTCCAGAGATTGTTCCTGCCTCCAGAAAGATGCTTGCTGCACCGTGCGCAACCTTTGATCAAATAATTTACTGCAGCAGTACTGTCTCTCTCAAATGTACTAACCTCCTATTCCTGTCCTTCCTTTTCTTTCTTCAAGTAACCAATTGCCACACGATAAGCTCTGTAATAGATGCAAAGCCATCTGTAAGCTTAGAATGGCGATTCTTCAAAATTTTTAGGAAACATTGAAATATCTTTGTAGTACATGTTTTATTATTCCATCCATCTATCCATCCAGGGTCACGCCAATCCCAGCAAGCATACAGCGCAAGGCTGGAACAATCCCTGAACGGGGCGCCAGATCATCGCTAGCTCTGCACTACCGTGTCCTCACATGTTTAATTATTAACAATATACATTATTTTAATGAAGTTTAAAACTTATCTGTATAATATAATAAACATGCTTTACTGCATTTCATCTTAAAAATGATATCAAGAGCTCCAAGAAGATAGCGCTTGGAAATCTAAATCGACTTAGAAGCCAGTCGTCATCATATGTAAATACACGCTATATAAAGTGACTCAGGTTGTGCAATATTATAACTGTAGTGTATGTTTACAGTGAGGTGGTTGTACTTATAAGTACAAACAGTTCTACAAGGAGCACTTGATAGACTGATTGAGTGCGTTTAGAGCACTTGGGATGAAACTGTTTCTGAACCGCGAGGTCCCTACAGGAAAGGCTCTGAAGAATCTGCATTATAGGAACCGTTCAAATAGATTGTGTGTGTAGTAAAGTGTAAAATGTTATTTACAATTTTTTTTTTTAGTTATGAACTTCCCCAAGAAGAGTTGATCCCTGTAAATAGTTAATAGTATACCAACAATATAATCTGCTGTAGTATGGGTGTTAATTAGCATCACACCTCACAACCTGTATGCACCACGTTTTTGGCTCTTAACGCCAGAAGCGTGGTGGATGCTGTAGGGTTAGGTTGTGGTTTCAGTTTTTTTTCCCGATTTTTATTTTATTTACGTTGTGTTAATAATTTATAATCGATTTAATTTATTATTTAATAGGCAGAGGGGAGAAGACGTTTATGTGACGCCCTGTCTATTTTTTTCATTTCGTTTTGAAAAGGTATGATATATATTTTCTTTAATTTTCATTTGTTAAGAATATATAATTATAAAATTAGGATTTTTTTTGTATAAAGCTATGTGTATTATAAATAGTTCTCTTTGGAAAATTGGAGTCATTTTTTTGTAAATAGTTTTATATGTAATGTGTTTGTATAAATAAAAACGCCAGAAGTGCGGTGGACGCTGTAGGGGCAGAGGGGAGAAGACGTTTATGTGACGCCCTGTCTATTTTTTTCCTTTTGTTTTGAAAAGATTTTCTGGGAGAGGAAAATAAAAGCTTGTGTTTTAACTCTATGTGCCTACGTGACGATCATTCACACAACGCAGGGAAAGGCAGATTCCAGTCGGTTACACATGCATGGCTGAAACAGCGTGTGCAAGATGCTGTATACCGATAATCCGATCAGATGCTGTACAGCTGTGATTCCACACTCAGATACAGTGGGTTAAAAACTCAGTGGTGCACTGGGAATAACAACACTAAAGCAGTGATGGTATTTAGAATAGTTTGGCCATTTGGTGCATCATTATATGATTACGGGTTGATTACAATGAGATGCCTTAAACTAATAAATGATATGTGGTTAATTTCAGTGCATTTGATAAAGCCGCGTCAGGGACATGAATCTAAAAACTAAAGGGAAACCACACAGGAACAATATCACTGCTTTGACGCTGGGTGCCGCCAGTTTGCAAAACCAAGCGGCGAACTTGCATGCACAAGGGATTGAGCTAGCACAGGGGTGTCAAATTCCAGGCCTGGAGGGCCACAGTGGCTACAGGTTTTCATTTTAACCCTTTTCCTAATCAGCGACCAGTTTTCACTGCTAATTAACTCCTTTTCCCTTCATTTTAATAGCCCTGTTTTTAAGGATGCAGTCCTCTGAATTGATTTGTTTCTTCATTAAATGGCAGCCAACCAGAAATGAGACATGAAACGAGCCAACAGATGACCAGCTAAACTGGGGATTTCAAATTACAACCAGTCTCTTAATGAGAAGCTGATTCTTGCTGTTAATTAAGCCCCTTATTTAATTCAATGGCTTGCTGCTGTTCTCATTCTGCCACAGCAGACATTTCTAAATCTGTTGATTTTTCTGTTTTTTCTGTCATATGGTGGCTTGTTTGATGTTTTATTATTGTTTGGCCACTAATTAAGGAAAAAGAGACAATTAAGGGGCCTGAATCAAGTTAATTAAAACTAAAGTAAAAGAAGTTCATTAGCAGTAAAAACGGCTCAGTAATGAAGAAGATGGTTAGAATGAAAACATGCAGCCACTCCGGCCCTCGAGGACCGGAGTTCGACACCTGTGAGCTAGCATGAAAATGTGCGTGGCTTTACTCCAAGTTTAGTTTTTATACATCGCGATGTGAGCGTGGAAACGGCCATACGCAACATTTTTGTGTGTACGCACCGTTTATACATGAGGCCCCAGTCCCTACACTAACCTGCTGAGATGTAACCTCATCCCTATCCAGCCAGCTACCAAACTCCACAAACTCCAAACTGTCAAACATCTGGCTTGATAAAAGAAGTTCCAACAACAGTCATTACAAATTGAGAATTTATTTTACACTAAACAAAAAAGAACAAAAATGGAAATAGGGAAAATTAAGGGAGATAAATACTGGCCTAAAAAGTTAATCCAAGGCAAATAAGTCCCAATACAAAATAAGAACAAAAACAAAAATATCCACAAAACTAGAAAATTCATAGAAAATAATACTCCCAGGGCAGCACAGTACTGCAGTAGTAGCGCTTCTGCCTTGCAGTAAGGAGACAAAGGGTCCTCTCTCCATGAAATTTGTTCTCCCTGTGTCTGCTTGGGTTTCCTCCGGGTGCTTTGGTTTCGTCCCACAGGCCAAAGATATGCAAGTTAGGTGAAGTGACAAAACCAAATTGGTCGTACTGTGTGGTTAGGGTGTGGATCTGTATGTGTGTTCACCCTGCAATGGACTGGCACCCTGTCCAGGGTTTGTTCTTGCCTTGTGCTGGTTGGGATAGGCTCTGACACCCCGGGTGACCCTGTTCAGGACTAAGCAACTTAGACAATGACTGACTGAACAATACTTTCAAAACTCAGCATCAAAAACACTCAATGATCCACTGAAGGACCAACTCCCCAGCTGCACATATAAAGGCTGATGGTAATCCTTCGTCAGTGATATTAACCCTTTAAACTCAGCCTCATTGTTTTGGACCCACCAGGACAGAACAACAATGCAAAGTTGTTAAAAAAACTGCATAAAACCATCCACTTCCTTATTGCAGTAATGCTGTATTACATAGCACAATACCATGCTGCAGTGTTTTTCTTTCTTCCCTCAAAGATGAGTGAATTGCTATATCATAGTAACACCTGTCCCCAATCCCCAAGTCCCCCACCCCCCAGCTGTCTTGAACATCCTGATTCAATTGTGTACAATATAATGGACAGAGAATTATCCACTAAATGAGAGGAGTGTTTCAACTTTTAAATGACGTCACATTTCACATTTTTCGTTTTCCACATTCAATATTTCAGAATTTTTTTAAAGACATTTTTGAATCTTGCAATTATTGTTGTAATTTGGATAAGCATTATAATTTCTTTTATCAACTATATACAGTATACTGTATATTTTAACAGAGTAATAATATCTGTCTTTCAATCTTACACACTGTTTCTCTTCACAATGCACTAAAGATAAACTTATCTTCTACAAGGGCTTCTATTTATTCCTAGTTGCCTGCATTTTTTAACTTTCCCAGGCTTGTAGGGTGTTGTATTTCAGCCAACATTCCTCTCCTGCTTTGGGGTTCAAATTCTTGTTTTACATGTTTTTTTGTTCATTTTTGCATTTTTATTCATGTTAATGTTAAGTTTTGTTGTTTTTGTTTAATTATTTGCTTTATTCCCTATACTTCTGTCATATTCCTTATGTTTTGTGGGTGGTTCCCCAATCTCATTGTTACGTTGTGGTATTAATGTTATTTAATTTGAACAGTAGGTGGCACTGTACAAATATATATAAATAGAACTGGGAGAGGGATGGAAAGAGAGTTCCAGAAGGAGATTGTATGACAGAGGTCTTTCTGTAATAAAGAAGGTATTTGAAGATTTCTTTGTGTACTAATTAATACAACACTCATCACCACAAGGGTTTGCCCTCAGTCCAATAAAGGCTGAGGTAATCCTACAGTCCCTGAATCAACTCATGGTATGATGAACTTTTAGACCTCTGGGCTCTGTATTTTGCCTACTCTTTAAATTTGTGATTGGAACACTGTTTGCTCTTAGAATAAGCTTTTTTGAAGGCATTGCCTTCTGTGCTTTTGTGTTCCTCAGAGCTTTTTTTTGTTCTTCTCAAAATAAGTCTTTTTATTTTTTAAGAATTTATGTGGCCATTTTCATTACTAACTGATGGTTGACGGTGATCCCACTCTAGTGGGCATTTTAAGTATTTTTGGAACTTTATGTGCTTGGAAACTCTCAAGCTCATAATAAAAGATGTAGCACAAATATTCCTACATTTTATGGACTACAACACACCTTGTCCAGTTAATGAGTTGCTGTAACTCAGGTGCCCAGCCTTACCCTCTCTAGGACAGTCTATTGACTTCTACAATATGTATTCCCATAACACAACAGATACAACTTGTATTACATAATTTTTGGATAGGGAAGTCTGGTTCTGCGTACTCGCTGGCTTATTGTCATGATCCTGAGGTGGAAGCGGAAATAAATTAAGAGTGTCATACCAGTCAGAATGGCATTGTCCACTGCTAACCTTTTTTAGCTAACACTGCTAACATTTTCTATAGATGGAATACCATACTTAAATTAGCAGTAATTTTAGAAATAGGAATTAAACTGGCCTCCTTGCAGTTTACAGTGCCATGCATAAGTTACACAACAGTCTATAGTGTATAGTGTTTAATCGATGAAAGTATGATCACTTCCAGTTTGTGACCACTGTCAGATACTTTTCAACTGGTATTCAATTACGTTTGTTTTAATTTTCCATTTCTCATTTCCTAGGGAGGGTCCTGGCAGTAACACCTTATCCCCAACAAGTTCCTCCCTTTCAGAGGGGATACATACATTTTCCCAGAGTGGTAAGTTTATTTTTTTCTTTACTTGAGAAACTGTGCATTTCTTGTGTTCAGGCAGGGTATGGATAAGCCAAAATACTGCTAGTGCAAAAAACTGAGCAGTTACAAATGAGGAAGGACTGGGAGATGAAATGTTAGTCAAAAATCAAAGTAACGTCATAACCTGCTTCCAAAACCAATAGCCTAAATGGCATCATTACATTTTCTGAATCCAGAAACACTCCAATAACAAAAACTTTTTATCATAGCCACAATCTCCAATGCTAAAGGTTCTGTCTAGTGTACAGTATAAGGCATTGTGTTTTCACAGTCACAAAATGTGACCTCGCATCTTGACAATGGGATAATCAAAATGGCAGTGCCCAATTACAAACCAAAATTATATTAAGACAAAAATATTAAAATATTCTTGGCTTCAGAGGTTAAACAGGAACAAAGCACAAATCCAGAAATTATACCTAGCATTATAACCCCACATCCAAAAACATAAAGAAGAACCCCAGAAAAAATAAATTTTAATGTTATCAGAAAATAAGTTACTCAGACTTTACAAAAATAATCGTGAGTGCAAATAGAGGCCATTCTGTGATGATTAATATGGTTATCTTCCTATGTTTCCCATCTCCTCATCCTAAATTACTTATGTAGTTTCAAATAATGTGCTAACCAAAAAGTGTCAATGTTAGTAACAAATGCAATTGACCTAATATGTGTCACTATGTTTTTTAACTTATATTATTATTTTAGACTTTTTGTGGTGTGATCAAATTCCAACAGCATTCAAACTGAAATCAAAATCCCTGCCTCTAACTTATTGTTATTTGATTAGTACGTGGATAAAAATTGTGAAGTATCCTTGTCTCATAAATCCACAAATAATCACCAAAAAATAATTTTAAAAATATGAAATCTTCTGAAAGATGGTAGTTGATTTTTGCATAATTAAATTTCAAATTTATTATATTTGAATTTGTTATCATCCATTGTTTTTGTTGAATTAGCGTTTTTTGAATAGGCCATTAGCCTCCTTATCATTATGGTAACCTCCAGAAAAACAAGTCAAAAATGTTTAATTTTTTTCCAGCATGAAAAAATGTTATTAGGTGTAATATAAACATTCAGTACCAAATTACGATAAATGCAGTAGGAAAGGGTACGTCTAGTGTCTATAGCTGTACTGATGCAGGATTAGTTCACGTCCTTCATGTGATATATTTTAAAAGTTAACAAAACACAGCCTATTATTGCAATCAGGACAGTAGAAGTGTTTGTTTATGCTTTTTTCTTATATTTTTTCTGTTGTTGGGGGGTAGAATGTCAGTGCCTGATCTACATCATAGACGTGCCCCTTATGTTATTGTACGCTACCATAGTGCAAGGCATAGTGATTTACACATTTCCAATGGTATGAACAACAGTTGCTCCATTGTGAAAAGTGTCTAGGGGTTTAACATCTTTCTTGTCCTTCTATTTAATTGCAATTATTTTGCCTTTTTGTCACGCTGCTACTTGCACCATGGTGATCCTTCAGGTGACCAAATTCACCAGGCACATAACGGCGGTTTGATTTTAGTTTTTTATGCATCAGTTTCACTGTCGGTGTCAAAGTCTGATGGCCAATTCATATTGTCTTCACCATCACTTGACTTAACTGTTTGGTTCAATTTCAGTTTGTTCTAAAACTGGCTTTACAACTTCTTGTTTACACGCCATTATGTGTTGGTTGAAGGCTCTGTGTCACTCATGAACTCTGATTACAGTACAATCCCTCTTAACTGGCCTCGCATTAACCGGCCAATGGATTAACCGGCCTGTTAAAATAAAATAAAATTAAAAAAAAAAATTTTAATCCTAAATTCTTCTTTATATTACATGTATTCACTTCCTTCCTTCCTGGAAGGTGAGAGGACTCCTACTTTCAGAGTGATTTCCATCCATCCATCCATCCATTTTCCAACCCGCTGAATCCGAACACAGGGTCACGGGGGTCGGCTGGAGCCAATCCCAGCCAACACAGGGCACAAGGAAGAAACCAATCCTGTGCAGGGTGCAAACCCACCGCAGGACACACACAAACACACCCACACACCAAGCACACACTAGGGCCAATTTAGAATCACCAATCCACCTAACCTGCATGTCTTTGGACTGTGGGAGGAAACCGGAGCGCCCGGAGGAAACCCACGCAGACACGGGGAGAACATGCAAACTCCACGCAGGGAGGACCCGGGAAGCGAACCCAGGTCCCCAGGTCTCCCAACTGCGAGGCAGCAATGCTACCCACTGCGCCACCGTGCCGCCCCACAGTGATTTCCGTTTACATATTTCTTTATGAATTTTCCATGGTGCCTTCTTCTTTCTATCTGGTGGCTTCCCTGCTTCTCCCATCGGTCTTCGCAAGAGGGGAGTTGCCTTATCTGCAGGTGCAGCTGCCTTCCATACTGGTCTGGTAGCCCTCCGATCCCTGGCTACATCAGGCTCCATCCAGACCGAGACTTGGGTTCTTTCCTCAGCGGCTGGGGCGCTCACACTGGGGCTAAACCAGCCCAAAGCCTCCACCACTGCCGCTGCCTTTCGACGGCCAGTCGTCTTCAATACCGGTCACTCCAGCTCCGTGATCGCTCAGCTGGAGCGACTGCTTTCTTCAACCCTACCGAGTGTCGGCCAAACACTCATCTGCAGGGGTTCACCACCCAGCTGCCTGCCTTTGCTCCATCGAATCTGTTCGTTCTCTCTCTCTCTCTCTCTCTCTCTCTCTCTCTCTCTCTCTCTCTCCCCTGCACCGGCTTTCCTCTATCTGCTTCCTTATACATTATCCTCCTGTTCTTTCCTGTTCTCCGCCTAGCCACCTCGCACTTCTATTTATCAAGGGGACGTGGATCAGATGTGGCAATTAGCAGTTCCTGGGAACAATTACGGATGTGGACAACTCCTCACCTGTGCACTTAAGCTAGGACCGCCCGCATCACACATACTTGCTAAGCCGCAAGTGCTACGATTATTTATTTAAAAAGTGGCCTTTTTGACTTGAGCTGTGGACCCGCTACACCATACTGTCTAGTCGTTGTACAAGAAAAAAACCTGTGTGCGAAATAATGGATGAAGCATTGTGGATATGGTTTCTTAAGGAACGTTGAAGAGGTACAGTGCATACCTTAGAAATATTTTTCTACATGAAAATAGGTATGCGTCGGATTAACCAGCCAAAATGGCAACCGGCCATGGGTCCAGTCCCAAGATGGCCCAGTTAAGAGGGATTGTACTGTAGTTACTTTTGAGAGACAAAATGCAAAGAAATATTCACGATTTTTTTGCAGTATAATGTTATTTTATCTATTAGATAGCAGCAGAATAAATGTTCATAATTATTATCTAGGCTTCATGCTCTACATATGATTATAACAACTAAATCCCAAGAGACATGCAGGGTTAACCAAATTTACTTTGAATTCTAAGCCCAAAATACTCTCAAAGTTAATGCCAAGGAGGTTAAAACGGAATTAATGTTCTGACCTACTGTGGTTTATGTAATATCTTTTTGTTAGATAATACACCCAGATATGTGAATTTAAGCACAGTATATTTTTAGTCTAGAAATAATCATGTAGTTAATGTCATTGTATTACAAATCATTTTGGTAATGTACTATATTTTACATATAACATATAAAATGTAAAGACTAAAAGATTCAAATAATTGTTAATTAGAATATTTTAAAAATTATATTTTATTAAACTGTATAGTAAGACACTTTGTACAGTTCACAGATATAAATAAACTAACAATGACATATTTAATAATGGTAAATGTATAAAATCTTCTAATTGTAATTTAAACCATTACAGAGTTTGCCTTCTTTCATTTTTTGAGTCAGTTTATAATTTTTACATTGAATGCTACCAGATCTTCACTTAGATAATGGAATAGATAAAATGGAATTTTGACACTTTATTTATTTCATAAACAAGATCATCCTTGTGTGGAAAAAGTAATTAGTACGTTAGATTTAGAAATTGGTGAATCCATTTTGCTGGAGTAGTACTGAAAAAACATGAATATGTTTAATGGAATTGTATTCATCAACATTCTTTGAACAACAAGAAAATATAAAGGTGTTAACATTTCTTATCAAAGCTTTCTTCTCCTAATTTTTCCCTCTTCTGTATTTTTTTCTCTTTCCCACAATGTATCATTTCTTTTTGAAGCAATATTTGCTTGTTTGTTTTACATCTCACATTCCATCTTTGGGATACTCCTGAGTTATATTTACATTGTATTTTATTGCACAGCATCCCAAGCAGAATGCCAGTCCTTTGCTATGCACACTCACACAGACACCTACAAGCTTACCCAAACCTGAACAATTTCTAAGTGCGATTTAAACTAACTGTGCTTTTGAAATGTTGAAGGAGACTTGAGTACCACAGAAAGCTCACAAAGGTTGGGAAGAATATGCCAACTGAATGCAAATAATTAGGATGCCTCATGTACATACCGATTGAGCACATGTACAGAATAGGAGGCTGATACTGGTAAATTTTTACATATATTCATTCCACAGTTGCTGTGTGAAGATACATGTTATGAATGACAGTTTCCAGAGACCTGTAACCCAAAGATTTCCTCATCTTAATCCCTGCCAATGAAATGTGACTCAGTTTTGAGGGCAACCACATGTTTCGCCATCTGTTGATGTTCAGGTCCAGGCTACTGCAGCAGGTCAATAATAAAGCTCTTCCATGGGTTTACAGATTAACACCTTATTTGCTGTCATTGCTGACCTCTCTCTCTCTCTTTCTCTTTCTCCTCCTCTGTTTCACTTTGCTCCACTTCTTTCTCTGTTTCAGGCTGTCTTTATTAAAAAAAAAAAAAAAAACACTACAGAAATACTCTGACGGTGAATTTACAGAAAGGAAATACAGGGTTTTTTTAAAGAATCTGTACAAAAATGCCTAGGCTGTTTCCATTGAGCATGACAGCACAGCTATTGTGGCTGTCTGTAGATGGATTTGCTGGCCTGCTCTCTGTTTATGTTAAGAATTTGGATGATCTTTCCAAGCCTGAGCATTTTTCCAGGTGTCTTTTCATATCTCAAAGACATGCAAGCTAAATTAATTAAAGTCTCTAAAATTGATCCTTTGGTAATAAGAATAAAAGTGCCCTGTGACTGCCATATATTTTATGTAGGGCTCATTTTAGCCATATGATAGATACCTGGGCTGGTTTTAGGGTGCCTTTACTGGTGATACTCATTTCTAATCCTGTTCATCCTTGTCAGTGCAAATCTTAGCATCTTTAACTCTGCTACCTCCAACTCTGTCTCCTGCATTCTCGTTAGTGCCACCGTCTCCAACCCATATAACATAGCTGGTCTCACTACCGTCCTGTAGACCTTCCCTTTCACTCTTGCTGATACCTATCTGTCACGAATCACTCCTGACACTCTTCTTCACCCATTCCACCCTGCCTGCACTCTCATTTTTACCTCTCTTCCACAATCCTATGCTTTGTACTGTTGATCCCAAGTATTTAAACTCATCCACCTTTGCCAACTCTATTCCCTGCATCCTTTAGTAACCCTGTAATATATTTTTTATACACTTTATTAATCCCTAAGGGAAAACCTTTGCAGGTTAGAGTGCAGGATCAGCCATTGCACAATGCCCTTGGAGCAATTTTCTGGTTAATAACAGTTTAAAAAATACATTTATGGACATTTATTTTTATAATTGACTAAAACATAAAATTCAGTTTGGGACTGATAGACAATTTTAATAAAAACCATTGGATATAATTATTTGCCAGTTTTTTTGGCAATAGCTAAACCAACAGGATGAAGGTAACTTTAAAATAAGTACTGACCTGCTTTTCACTAGTACTAGTAAATTGCTCTGTTTTAAATGGATAGCAATTGTGTTCATTGAGTAGATGGACTTCAAACTAAGCTTTGGCCATCCTGAACTACAGGGCTATTTTAATCATCTGAGGCCACAGTTTCTTTGTTCTTACATTAGCTACAGTACTTGTAGTCGTGTTCTTAAGTTTGAAGTCTCAGATTTTTTGGATTAAATTTTTTTTTGGTTCTTGGATTTCTGATTGTGGCTTAATATCTTTGGAAAGCAAAGGAAATTCTAAACTCTTTCCTTAATGAATAAATCAAACGATAGATAGATAGATAGATAGATAGATAGATAGATAGATAGATAGATAGATAGATAGATAGATAGATAGATAGATAGATAGATCTTTATTTGTCCTAAATTTTGCAATTATTATACATTTTTACAGGGTTTTGGCTCCCTCCTTTTCAGTTCTTATCATATTCTAAGCAAGGATTCAGATATATTATAAGCCTTTTATTTTTAACATAAAACTAGAAAAAGTTTTCTTTTGACTTTTTGGATATTGAGGAAGTAACGGAAACAAAAGCCTGCAAAGAGAAAAGATTGAGAATGAATAGTAAGAAAGAGAATGGAATATATCTGAAAAAACACAGATCAACTGAAATTAATGTGGAAAAAAATATGCATTGTTGTTTTTAAGAATGTGTGAGAGAGGAAGTGCAGTTGCCTTTGATTTGGAAAAAGGTGATTAAGTTATTTTAGGCAGTTTCAATTCATATCAGAAAAAGAGCAGATAATACATTTGGAAACATCCATGTGACATACTGTGCTACCAATATGTCGACATTTTTCTTAAGAAAAAGTACAGTAATAATGCAAAAATGTGGAGATATTGAATTTTGAACTAAATGAAAAAGAACTGAACCTCAAGAAAATCAATAGGTAAAGAAAATAATACATTTGTAGTCCTTAAAATGGAACCAGGAGCTGTTCCAAGGGAACAATGAGTAAGAACTTAGAGAGGAGCAGATACAAGAAAGGATTTGGAATAAAGAAGCCAATAAAATGAAAGCAAAAAGATTAAACATAAGAGAATGAAGAGCCATTCAGAGAATAATGAGTTGAAAACAAACATTCAGCCCTATTGAGGGAGGAATGGACAGTGTTTGCTGAAATAACAAAAGATAAAAACCTGAATAACTTAAGAATAAAGTGACAGTTTGGAAGAATAACTTCTATTATTTGAAGACAGGTTCTTGTGTGACTAGAATATAATAAAGTTCAAATCCAGGAATTGAATTCATAAGGCAGAACTCCAGATACAGTAAGCAAAAGTTTATTTAAAGTTTTTCTGGGGAGATAAATCCTTCTACCTTTGCTAAATTATATCTTCAGGCAATTTCCAAAAAAAAAGTAAAAAGTGACATGATCAGTTGACCGATAAAGCGGTCAGAATCCAAGGTCTGCATGCACTCCTGTCAGTTGCTCCCTATTTTACATGTCCATCTTCTACAGCTGTGTTCATACAGTAAACAAAAAATATTTAGCAGCTTTGATAGACATGTTTCATATATTCATATTTAAGTAGTTTGGCAGTAATTGACAGAAGCTTTTGAATTTTGAAAATTTATTTTTAAATCTTTGAAATTAATGAAATGGGAAAAGGAAGTGTTTTTACACAATCTTTCAAAAAAAATATTTGTTAGCCATTTTTCAGTTAAGTTCTGTGTTCTGTGTAACTGGATGTATAGCATATCAGAAAAACAGTAATGACTTTAAGAATACAGGTAAGTATAAAAAATGGCTAATTTATAAATGAATGTTGCCACACCAACTTAAGTAAATAATTAAAGCACATTAAATAAATTAGCATTATTGGCTTAAAGGCATGCCTTGTATTTTCTTCACTTCATTAAATAAAGCACCTTGACTTTGAAACATGTTTAATTAGGTTAACTTGACTACTCATCGTTCATGATTCTCAATGCTATTAGTAACATGATAGCCATAGAACAAGATACAGAAGACCAAATATTAACAAAATTTCATGCTCTTTGCAAGCTTGTGCAGTGTTACAAACAAACATAATATACACTAGCTGGGATAGTGCAATCAGGAAAAGTGTATATAAAAGATAAACACTTCACTGTTGCAGCTTACATTTCAACTGGAGTGGTTCAATGGATTGTATGGCATAAGAGGCATTGGCTAAAACTGAGTGTTTACTAAATCCCACAGATACATGATCAGAACAATGACTACAATTATTTTAAAAAATACATTTTCAGTGAGAACAAGCATTTGAATTCCTCTTCACCTTATGCTTCCAAAATAACACTAACTAAAGATTTGAAAGTGCATAAAGTGCCAGTTTCACCACAACTACTAGGTAATTTATTATATGTATTTACAGTTTTCTGCACAAAGAAAAATTTTCTAACATTACTGTGATGTATACCTAAACCCATGTTTATCTTATTTGTATCCTTGTTAAACAATTTATTTACAGGTAACAGCAGGCATTTACCTTGCTATCACCCTTGATAATTGTCAAATGTCTATTTTGCAATTTCCTTATCTCAATTTGTTTAAAAAGATAGAATTGGGTGAATTGGTGAATGCAGCTGCCAGCCCTCATGTCTCACAGATCCAACACCCTGGGTTTGAATTGTGTGCCCGAATACTGCCTGTGTAGAGTTAGCACTTTCTTCCCGTGTCTGTGTGAGTTTTTTTCTGGATATTCTGGTTTTCCTCACACATACCAAAATGTGTTGATTATGTTACTTGGTGATTCTCAATTAGTCATGTATGTGTGAATGAGTTCATGTTCTATTGAGGGTTGGTCCCGGCCATGAGCCTCATACTGCAGGGACAGACTATAACCTCTTGTGATCCTGAACTGAATTAGGTGGGTTTGTGAATGTGATGTTTTGCTTTATTCATGTCTTGTAATGTTCAATGGTACCATCCATACCTTATTTTCTTGAATAATTCTCATAACTGGTAACCTGATTTTTATCTAAATTATTATGTTTTTTCTGTATAAGGGACACCGAACCATTTCACTATTATAATTGTGGCCTCATAAGTACATGGTTCAGTTTAAGTAGAGCTTTTCTAAATTTGTATTGACATGGTACATTATGTAATCCTAGACTCTATTATTGAATTTAGTCTTTCCTGTAGACCCCAGAAGGACTCAGAGCCTTTTTCATAAAGTAATGTTTGCAACTTCTGACCCACCACTGTGTGTAATATCCAAATGATTTAGTTCTCATCTATAAAACGTAACATTTACTTACACTCCATTTGTTTTTAAATTCACATAATCAATTTCATCATCAAAGCCTATCATGTCACCAACGTGCACAAAGCAGGAACCATCAGTGACTGAAGCACCAGTACATCACTGGGCAAGCCTGCTCATGTGAGTCTAATATAGAGTCACCAATCGATCAAAGCTGCATGTCCCTGGGATGGGGAATAACTAGAGAGGACCTGGGAAATAATACATGCAGACACAAAGAGCATGTAAGTGCACTTAGACAATGGTTTAGTTTCAAGGGGCTGGTAGGTAATAGTAGTGTGGTGGGGCGTGTGATGGAGATGTGTTATTGAGGATTTCATTTATTAATGTACTACGTTTTGCTACTGGGCACACTGGTTAATTGGTGCCAGCATGCATGTGTACTCACCTTAATGAAATGAGTATCGTTTAACAGCGTGGTGAGTGCACAGCATCAGTTAAGTTTGGTTCCATGTAGTAGGTAGGTAAGGCAAGAGAGAAAGTAGTATTTGTAATGCGAGTGAGAGTGAGAAGCAGTGGCAGAACAGGACAGAGTGAGCCTTGTGCAGGTTACCATAGAGATGTGAGAGAGAAAGAAGTGCAATCCAGATGGGAGTTGAGGTCCAGAGTGGATGAGCCTATTTTAGTTGCAGTAAAAGCAGAAGGTGGCTGACGATTTGGAAGGAACCCTCTGGAGAGAACTGTATAGATGGGGTTGTTTGCAAAGCAGAGAGAAGCTGCTGCTGCTGTGTGTATGGCTTGAGCCAATGGTTGCCTGGAGGAAATGGGCAAGATGCCTGGGTCTGACCAGTACTCCCAGAAAATTTCCATACTTTGCTGCCGCCCTTGGTCAGTACCCGTGCTTCCAAAGAAGATCCTTTGTTTTATTTGTTTTATGCTCTGATTTTAATTGATCTCTGTGTCAATTAACTGACTCTTTAATTGGGCTGTCATGGCTTTTAATATCTATTTATTCATCCTTCTTCTTTCGGCTGCTCCTGTTCGGGGTTGCCACAGCGGATCATCCAAAATTGTTGTCCGCATATTGATTTGTCAAAATTTTACACCGGATGCCCTTCCTGACATAACCCTCCCCATTTATCCAGGCTTGGGACCGGCACGAAGAAACACACTGGTTTGTGCATCCCCTGTGGCTGGGTTTTATTCATCAATGACACTGATTTTATGAAATTAAGCACTGTGGACACTTCAGTTATTTATGAAATAAATACTTTGCGCTTTTTTGCACTTTAAATCTTCTCTATTTTCTCACTTGCCCATGCACAATCGTTGGTCAGCAAACTACAATTGCAGAAGAATACACAGCATTTGGTTTAATTTCTTGAATACATAAGTATGTATATTCTAAACACTTTTCACATTGGTGAAGGAACTCAGCTTCTTTTAACTACCTGTGTCTCTGTTGATCAGTCTGCAGAGGCTGTGAGCATTCTTTTACACTCTTTTCCTCCTTAATTCAAGCATCTCTCACCTGGTCAGTTCCCTGGTCAGTTCGCAACCACTGAAAGTGTTCCTCTAGAATTTCTGCCTCTCTTGTCTGAGCGTGCCTTTCCTAATCAGTTACCAAGTCGTATGAGCATCCCCTGTAGCTTTCCGGGCCTCTTCTCTGTACTGTGTATGACATTCTCTATTTGATGCCTAGTGCTGTAATCGCTCTTCTTGCATTCCTTCCTGTCTTTCTTGAGCATTCTTCTGGCAATTTGCAGCTAAATGGTGTTGTTTTGCTGTTCCTGGTTTTCAAAATCCTGCTTCAGACACTTTCTTCTGACATCAGCAGTTCTCTTTCTATAAGGCAAGGAAATAACAATAGTAAAGCATACTGACTTTATGTACCAGAATGTGAATGGAAAACTCAGGCAGAATATACCCCCTATGAAATTGTTTACCTGTAGAAGTTGGCAAGTTTGCCCCTGGGATGCATACACTACTTTTTTAAATAGGTCCACCATTAATTTATCCATAACATTTCATGACAATTGGTTTGTATGCCTACTTGATTTTGGTTCCAGAAATGGTGAGACAAGACAGTATCATAATTTCACCCATCAATATATGAAAATTTGGTGGACATGGTTGCTATCCATCCATCCATTATCCAACCCGCTATATCCTAACTACAGGGTCACGGGGGTCTGCTGGAGCCAATCCCAGCCAACACAGGGCGCAAGGCAGGAAACAAACCCTGGGCAGGGCGCCAGCCCACCGCAGGGTACACACACACACACCAAGCACACACTTGGGACAATTTACAATTGCCAATGCACCTAACTTGCATGTCTTTGGACTGTGGGAGGAAACCAGAGCAACCGGAGGAAACCCGGAAGCGAACCCAGGTCTCCTCACTGTTGGTTAGACCTGTGTCTATAACGGGCATTCTGGATGTATATTCTTTGGAAACATCCAAGTAAAACATAGAATAAGGAAAATTTGGTGGAAAATTACTAAAGTCCCCCAAGACAAAAGAGGGTGGAAGGTTAGCATTAAAAAGCACTTTTATTGTCCTGTTGAATGAGTAGAGAACCTGGTAAGAACACCTTTCCCTTTTAGAGAAAATGAGGTCAAGGATGTAGTTTATTACAATTAAGAAGGATTCATTGTGACAAAAGGTTTTTAGAAGATATTTTATATGGCTGAAATCATTTTTATGAAGAGTGAATGTTTGTGAATATAATCTTTCATTTGATTCATAAACTGACAAAAACTCTTGTACCTGTGTATAGTTGTAATTACAGGCATTTTTTAAAAGGAATCAAGTGGCTTCCTTGTCCAAAAATAGCCAGAGCCATGGTATCATGATGAATAGTTCTTATTTGAAAGGGAGGACTTTAAGACAGCATTAACAGCCTCCTTTTTCACATTATGTGGGACACAGTTATCAATGTAGTACTATAAGTCAACAATCAATTCAAGAAATAAATTCTGTAAGTTAGTGCAGCAGGAACTGCTGAGCCCTTATGGGCAGTTCTTCCATCACACCCGGAAGTGCTGCCAGAAATGAGTAATCAAGCACCTGGAGCACTTCCAGGTGCCTTATAAAAGGAGCCAGCAGCCACTACTCAGGGAGCCAGAGTTGGGAGAAGGAAGATTAAGCTTGACCCGAGAAGTGGAGGAGAAGGAAAAGAGAGAGAAGACGGTTGTGTTTGTGCTGTGCTTGTACTGGGACTGTGTTGTAAGTTTGGGAAACGGGGTAAGGCGTTTCCCACGAGGTAAAAAGAAAATAAAAACCAACGTGTGTGCCTTGAACTTGTGTCCCATGTTTGTCTGTGTCGGGTTCAGCTGGCAATGCCAGCCTGGGTGGTCCACACTAGATATGGTTGCTTTGGGGCATGTTTTTTATACAGTAATCCCTCCTCCATCGCGGGGGTTGCGTTCCAGAGCCACCCGCGAAATAAGAAAATCCGCGAAGTAGAAACCATATGTTTATATGGTTATTTTTATATTGTCACGCTTGGGTCACAGATTTGCGCAGAAACACAGGAGGTTGTAGAGAGACAGGAACGTTATTCAAACACTGCAAACAAACATTTGTCTCTTTTTCAAAAGTTTAAACTGTGCTCCATGACAAGACAGAGATGACAGTTCCGTCTCACAATTAAAAGAATGCAAACATATCTTCCTCTTCAAAGGAGTGCTTGTCAGGAGCAGATAATGTCAGAGAGATAGAGAAAAGCAAACAAATCAATAGGGCTCTTTGGCTTTTAAGTATGCGAAGCACCGCGGCACAAAGCTGTTGAAGGCGGCAGCTCACTCCCCCTCCGTCAGGAGCAGAGAAAGAGAGAGAGAGAGAGAGACAGAGATAAACAAACAATCGAAAATCAATATGTGCCCTTCGTGCTTTTAAGTATGCGAAGCACCGTGCAGCATGTCGCTTCACGAAGCAGCTGCACAGAAGGTAGCAACGTGAAGATAATCTTTCAGCATTTTTAGACGAGCGTCCGTATCGTCTAGGTGTGCGAACAGCCCCCCTGCTCAATCCCCCTACGTCAGGATCAGAGAAAGTCAGCGCAAGAGAGAGAGAGAGAAAAGTAAGTTGGGTAGCTTCTCAGCCATCTACCAATAGCGTCCCTTGTATGAAATCAACTGGGCAAACCAACTGAGGAAGCATGTACAAGAAATTAAAAGACCCATTGTCCGCAGAAATCCGCGAACCAGCAAAAAATCCGCGATATATATTTAAATATGCTTACATATATAATCCACGATAGAGTGAAGCCGCGAAAGGCGAATCGCGATACAGCGAGGGATTACTGTATTACTTTTAAAGAAAACTGCCCACATTTAAGTGCAATTAGCTAAATATTCAAAATCAATGGCATATGATTGTTTCATCTAGGCAATACGGCATAAACACCAATAATTTAATTAAAATTACTACTTTAGATGAACAATGTATTAAAACTATAAAAACAGACTATAGATTAAACAAAAAATACACACAGAGCAGCACTAATAAAAATAACTTAGTTCCTGTTCCAAATATCAATAACGCACATAGTATTCATCTCTGTCCCTCCAAAACATTAAATATGGCACTATTAATGTTAGAGCTTTAACTAACAAGAATTTTTTTATCAACGATCTTATTAGTGGTAGAAAAATTGATTTTATTGCACTAAGTGAAACGTGGCTTAGCTCAGATGGCGCAGCTGTTTTAATCGAATCTGCGCCTCCGGATTACAGTTTTACTCGTGCTGATCGCCAAGGAAAGAGAGGCGGCGGACTAGCAAACATTTACTCAAGCCAGTTAAAATGTAAAGATGTCAGTTTTGGTAAATTCAAATCCTTTGAGTATCTCGCCGTTGTTATTCATGGAGATTCTCACGTTCTAGTATTATCCGCGTATAGACCTCCTAAATTTAACGTGTCTTTCTTTGAGGAATTCTCTGACTTAATGTCAATTTTAATTATGAACTATGACACACTCCTAATAGTCGGCGACTTTAATTTTCATATAGATAATCAGTGTGACCAAAAAGTAAAAGAATTCATGAACCTCCTGGACTCTTTTGATTTGAGACAGCTCGTTAATCAGCCTACACATAAAGCAGGTCATACGTTAGACTTAGTGATTACTAAAGGACTAAAAATTGATATAAAGCAGGTCATTGATATTGGTCTATCAGACCATTTTCTTCTACTATTTAATATAGAAATAATGATAGAAAACACTCATGAGAAGCATATTGTTAAAAAACACTTCTTTGACTCATCAGCAGCTTTAAAACTTACAAACATTCTAAGCAATCAGTTCGTTTATAGTGCCAACTATAATAGCGAGGATAATGTAAATAGTAAGGTGGAAAGATTTAATACTAAAGTGAGAGCTGCTGTTGACATAGTTGCACCTGAAAAGACAGTTAAAAAATCTTCTAGCATTGTTATACCATGGAAGACCCAAAGAGTGTCTGATTTAAAGAGAACATGCCGTAGAGCTGAGCGTAACTGGAGGAAGACTAAACTAACTATACACTATGAAATATTAAAAGTTAAAATAACAGAATACAATAACACAGTCTGTCTTGAGAGGCGCTGCTATTTCTCTAAGATTATAAATAACAATGCTAGTAATCCCAGAGTCTTATTCTCGATGATTGATCGTCTGCTAAACCCAGGTAACTCAAAGGAATGCCTCCTAAATACTTCCAGTAGAACCTGTGAGGCTATTGCTGTATTTTTCAATCAAAAAATTAATGATATTAGAAATAACATAGTATATCTCCCCAACACTAAGGATCCTCCTAAACCCCAGTACTCCATTATAAACTAATTAAACTCTTTCACTAGGATAGATTTACCTGATTTACATAAAATAATTTCTCAACTGAAACCCTCTACCTGCGTCCTTGACCCAATACCAACAAATTTTTTCAAAGAAGTATCGGACATGCTAATTGATAATATTCTTGACATAGTAAATTCGTCATTAGATATGGGGGTCTTCCCAGACTGTCTTAAGACTGCTGTAGTTAAACCCCAGCTGAAGAAAAATAATCTTGACCCCTCTGCTCTTGAAAGTTTTAGACCCATCTCTAATCTGCCTTTCTTAAGTAAAATTCTAGAGAAGGCAGTCATTAAGCAGTTAAATGATCACCTCAATAAACATGCTATTCTTGATAAATTTCAGTCAGGTTTTAGAACAAATCACAGCACAGAAACTGCACTCGTTAAAGTAGTAAATGACTTGCGGGTAAATGCAGACAGAGGCCGTTTATCTGTTCTCATCCTCTTAGATCTGAGTGCCGCATTTGACACCATTGATCATAATATTCTTAGAATTCGCCTTAGTCAATGGGTGGGCCTCTCTGGCAGTGTCTTAAATTGGTTTGAATGCTACCTAGCAGGGAGAAAATTCTTTGTTAGTCGTGGTAATTACAACTCAAAGACACTTGATATCCTATATGGTGTTCCACAAGGCTCTATCTGGGTCCGCTGCTCTTTTCAATCTACATGCTTCCGTTAGGTCAGATTATCTCAGGGCACAACGTGAGCTACCACAGCTATGCTGATGACACACAGCTGTATTTATCAATAGCACCTGATGACCCTGATTCTCTTGATTCACTAACACAATGTCTGACTTGTATCACTGAATGGATGAATAGTAACTTTCTCAAGCTAAATAAAGAGAAAACTGAAATTTTAGTGACTGGCAATAATGGATACAATGAGGCTATTAGAAATAAACTGGATACATTAGGATTAAAAGTCAAGACAGAGGTAAAAAGCTTAGGGGTAACTGTTGACTGTAATCTGGATTTTAAATCGCATATTAATCAGATCACTAGAACAGCATTTTTTCACTTAAGAAACAAAAATTAAACCTCTTTTATTATTGAAAGATGCTGAGAAATTAGTTCACGCGTTTGTTTTCAGTCGACTAGATCACTGTAACACAATGCTCTCAGGAATACCCAAAAAAGACATAAATCGTTTGCAACTAGTGCAGAATGCAGCTGCTAGAATCCTAACCAGGAAAAGAAAATCCGAGCACATTTCTCCAGTTTTGATGTCACTACAGTGGTTACCTGTGTCATTTAGAATTGACTTTAAAATTCTGCTTATGGTTTATAAAGCCTTAAATAATCTCGCCCCATCTTATATATCGGAATGTCTGACATCTTATATTCCAAATCGCAACCTCAGATCCTCCAATGAGTGTCTCCTTAGAATTCCAAGAGCAACACATAAAAGAAGTGGTGAGGCGGCCTTCTGCTGTTATGCACCTAAAATCTGGAATAGCCTGCCAATAGGAATTCGCCAGGCTAATACAGTGGAGCACTTCAAAAAACTGCTGCAAACACATTAATAATAATAATAATAATTCATTACATTTATATTATTTTAACATGGCCTTCTCATAACTTCATTGTAATTTAATCCTGATACTCTGTATATCCAATTCATTATAATAACTATTCATGGTGGCTCTAAAAACTGTACTAACCCCTACTCTCTCTTCTGTTTCCTTTTCCGGTGTCCTTTTGGTGGTGGCGCAACTCAAAGCACCGTGATGTTCCAACAGTGATGGATTAAAAGCCAGAAGTCTGCATGACCATCATCATCAAGTCCTTCCGTGAGAACCCTAAAAACAAAGAGGATTATTTCATTTATGTTAGGTAGAAGGCCCAGAGGGAACTGGGCGGTCTCGTGGCCTGGAACCCCTGCAGATTTTATTTTTTTCTCCAGCTGTCTGGAGTTTTTTTTTGTTTTTTCTGTCCCCCCTGGCCATCAGACCTTACTCTTTTTCTATGTTAACTAATGTTGTCTTATTTTAAATTTCTTATTTTGTCTTTTATTTTTCTTTTCTTCATTATGTAAAGCACTTTGAGCTACTTTTTTGTATGAAAATGTGCTATATAAATAAATGTTGTTATTGTTGTTGTTATCCATTTATTCCCCTATCTATTCATTTTCTAAACCTGCTTATCCTATTACAGGGTCACAGTAGGTCTATGCTGGCAGCATAAAAGACAAATGAGAGACCAATTCTGGAGACAGTATTAGTTTGTATTTCTCTGAAATGCTTTCACCATTGTTGACATTATTTTCTTTTTTCAAATTTACATTTGTAAATTAAGTGCATAATGCATATAATGGAGCATGTCACCAGTCAAAATTGGTGAGGGTCTTGAGTCTCCCTGTTTTCCCTCTTCACACAAAAATTAGCCTCAAAGTGAGGCTATCTATCAGGATATCTAGTGGCAGCGTATCCAGAAACCTCTCTCTGAGCCAAAAATGTGCAAGAGGGTCTCTTACTTTTACTGCAACTGCAAGGGTGTCGTGTTATGCTTCAGAAGGCTTTTTCCCACCCATGCTTCTCCATCAGTACAGGGCATCAATGTGGCACAGTGACCAGTGCTGCTACCTCATGGGTCCATTAGTCTGGGTGTAATTCCTGGTTGTAAGACCCTGCATAAATGTTGGATGGGCGCATGACAGTGCCCTGTGTTAGACTGAATTGGACTAGGTAGGTTGGAGAAGCTGATATTAGTTTATTGATTAAACATTCATTAAACTTCTAAGCTTTACAACTTGGTGTTTCTTTGAGTTATTCAAATTTGTATATTTATCTCCTAAAACAATCAATGAATAACTGTGTTGTATTTTTTCATATAGCTTGCCATAGAACTGTGATGTAAGTAGTTGAAGTGAATGTTTAATACAGTATATTTCAGTATAGACTTTCTTTTTTAAACTATATTGTTTCCTTTATACATCTAGACACATGAAAATTTTAATGCTTGTCTCCTTACCCTCAAGATGTCTGCCTCTTACATAGCCTTCTCTGGCATTCTCAACAGACCAACTTCCTTTCTTGGAATTCTTGTCTTTTGAACCACATTTGACATTCAGAGAAATCTCTTGATATTACATGGGACCTCTAGATAGATGCCATGAAATTGCAACACTACTCCCTGAATTCTAGTTAATATACCAGGCAAATAAAACCTAGTCTGAGCTCTTTTTAATGAAGCATTGTTTCTGCATATACTGCTGCACACCATTTTATGCATTGTGTTAGCCTTGGAGGTCATAGTCAGGTATGCTACAATGCATCCTTGGCTTCCTTTTTATTGGAGTAGCTCCTCAACCTAAATTAATTATTAATAATGTATTCCTACTGCATGTGAAATTGTACTTCTTGTATTTTAAAAGATTTGATTTTTTAAGGTTGTGTAGTTTTATGGTGAAATTATCACAAGCAACATTTTTTTTATTTATAAATATATAATTAATACCAAAATAAAAAGGCAATATATTTTAAGAAGTTTAGCAAAGTTTATACACAGACATGTTTGAAATAAAAACCCTTGAATGTGAGAAAATATCTTTAATACTCGTACATCAAAAGTCAAGTCAGCATTATGTTATAAAGTTGCTGATTAATGCATCCCCATACAATGTGGACAAACAGATTATTCAGTTCTGTTCATTTTTATGTTTCTCTGTTTACAAGTTTAGAGTTGTACACATTTATAAATTGAAAAATGAAAGAGGTAAAAGTTATTTCCACATTTGGAAAAAAATAGAAAATAAGATTACTTGCACTATATTTCGGCCAATACATTTAATCATTTTTTCAGATGTCCTTGTTGAAGTGTAAGATTCCAGGAGCTCAGCAGTACTGGACTAATTCCAGAAATCAATATTGGATAGGGCACCAGTTGAGTGCGTATTCAGTCCTACCTGCCCTTCTTTGGTATGTACTGGACAAAAAAGTTCTGTGCACACAAGAAGATTGTGCAAATTTCAGAGAAACAGTGTTTGGGTAAGATTTCAACCCAGTTTAGTGGTACTAACTACTATGTTCCAAAAAACAATAAAGATAAAATATAAATATACACTTATCAGCCGCAACATTAAAACGACATGCCTAATACTGTGTAGGTCTCCCTCATGCCAGAAAAACCGTTGTGACCCGTTGAGGCATGGACTCTACAAGACCTCTGAAGGTGTCCTGTTGGACCAAGCACCAAGATGTTAGCTGCAGATCCTTTACAGCCTGTAAGTTACAAGGTGCGACCTCCATGGATTGCCTTTTCCAGCACATTCAACAGATGCTTGATCAGATTGAGATCTGGGAAATTTGGAGGCCAAATCAAAACCCTGAACCCTGAATTCCTGGACAATTTTTTCAGGGTGGCAGGGTGCATTATCCTGCTGCAAGACACCACTGCCATTAGGGAATACCATTGCCATGAAGAGTTGTATGTAATCTGCAGAAATCATTAGGTAGATGGTATGTGTCAAAGTAACAATCACACGAATGCCAGGACCCAAAGTTTCCCAGCAGAGTATTGCCCAGAACATCACACTGCCTCCGCCGACTTTCCTTCTTCCCATAGTTTATCCTGCTGCTATCTCATCCTCAGGTAAACGACTAAGCCATCTTCTTCCATTGCTCCATAGTCCAGTTCTGACACTCATGTACCCATTATAGGCTCTTTCAGCAGGGAACAGGAGTGAGCATGCAGCCCCACACACACAGAGCTGCGATGCATTGTGTTCTGACACATTTGTCTCATGCCAGCATTACATTTTTCAGCAATTTGTGCTACATTAGAGCTTCTGTGAGACTGGTCCAGGCAGGGAATCCTTCACACCCCATCCGCATCAATGACCCTGTTACCAGTTCACTGGATGTCCTTTCTTTAACCACGTTTTGTAGGTGTTAACCACTGCATACTAGGAACACCCCCACAAGACCTCATGTTTTGGAGATGCTCTGACCCAGTTGTATAGCCAATTTACCCCTTGTCAAAATCTCTTAAGTCCTTATGCTTGGCCATTTTTCCTGCTTCCAACACATCACGTTTAAGAACTGACTGTTCAGTTGCTGCCTAAAATATTCCACCCTTTGACAGGTGCCATTTTAACAAGAATCAATGTTATTCACTTCACCTGTCAGTGCTTTTAATGTTGTGACTGATCAGTATATATGTATTCTGTATATTACATGAAAAAATATAACAAACACCGTGAAAAATCTAGCCAGCTGACATTCTATCGTCTAAATGGACATTTTACATTATCTAATATAAATATAGAGTAGAAGTCATTATAGTGATTTCATCTCTTGATTATTGAATGCCAGTTTTCATCCAAGTTACACGTAAAGCTGGTGATAACTAATTCACCTGTATACAGTAATTCAAATGACTGTCTTAGATTCATAAAATCCTAAACTGATACCATAACCTAGCAGCAATAATGAATAGAATGATTACTTCATATAACCCACCTACATTAAATAAGACTTTCATACATTCTGGGTACCCTTCACAGTTGCACAACCGCCACTTCAATAAAATTGATCATGCATACAATGTACATGGCAAAATGTTTATGAACAGCTGGTAACCAACAAAGAGTGTCTAGTCTTTCAACAAACTTGCCGTGGACAAGTAAATGTATATTACAACATATGGAAAGCTTACTTTAATGATTTTATTAGCATACAAGGACACTCTAATGCTAGTTTTGTGCATAGGTATAGTAAGCCTCCACAATGTTCATGACAAACTTTAAGATATAACATAATATAATGCACTGTAAACTAAGCAGATTTCCTGTAATGGAAATCCAAAATTATAAATTACCTTCCCCTGAAACAAACATTAAATACATTTTAAAACTTTCTAATTATTCAACCATAATAAAAGTAAACTATAATCATTAGCATTCATTAGAAAAAAAACAAATCAATTAATAATCAAAGAAAGCAACAATAAAAGTGAAAAGAAAAGAATAAGGTCTGCCATTTGATTAAAATGTTTAATCACAATTAACTGCACGATTAATATTTTTAATCAAAATTAACTGCATATTAATTTATTGCAATTTATTGTTATTTTCTTCAAGAATATTAATATTTTTCTATAAATCAAAGCAACTCAGTGATTAATTTGTAATACAAAACAGTTTTAATAATTACTTGCCCAGGCACATAAAATGATTTGTTAGTTTGTCGAACAGTATTGTGTAACAGATGCAATTGAATAAGCAGTGAAATACTAATCTGACAACACTTCAAACTAAGCTTTTTTTATTTTTTATTTTGAGCCACATTACTATGCAAATTAGTCTAGCACTTTGATTGGTTCTGTCAATAATTCTGCCTTTAAAATGATATGAAGATGAAAAATAAGACATTATTGTTTTACTGACTAATTATTGAGCCAGTTGCTTAAGCATATCAGTTTATTCAGACTGGTTGTTCGAAGGATGATATCCAGAGGGACCAGTGTTGGGAAACAATACTTTTAAAATTAACGTAGTTATATTACTCATTACACAGGAAAATGTTACTAAATATGTTATATAGTTACTTATAAAATATAATGCATTACAAAATGTGCTTTTCCTTTACATTTATTTTTTCTTCTGGTAGAGGTAGTAAACCCATATATGTATTTAAAATAAATCAATTTCCTTGAACAAAGAAAAAAAATAATACTGCAACATTCATTTCATCTCCATTCCAGATCAGGATTATAACACAAAGCAGGATAGACTGAAAAAAAAGTTTTACATATGTGCTATGGTTATGGATCATACAGGATAGCCTGATAGGGTTATTTATTTAGATTTAGATTTTTAATTACACATTGTCATAAAATGCATTATTTATGAAACAGAAAATAACTCTGTTATCCTTCAGCCCAAATGGATGGAAATATTGGCATGGTGAATCTGTACTGATTATTGCTTCATTGGTTTCATCGATTACAGAATAACATAGGCTAATGCAGGCTATAATATAGGCTATAGAAGGTAACATACAATTAATAAAAAAACAACATGCCATGTTTGCTTTGGAGGAAGTATGAATGGGGCATAAGGAATCGAGTGATTCCACTCTGTGTCATCTGTGTAATAACATATAAACCATCCAAAGTTGTGGATAAAATCTCTAAAAGCATCTTGTAGAGTTTAAATAGTGCTTCTTACTAAAATGTTTGGACAAAGGTTAATCACTCAGACATTGGATTAGCACTTTGAGAACGTCGTTTGGTTAGCAGAGGATTATTGGCATTTCATCAATGCTTGTTTTCTAGTTTCTGATTCTGCTTCATCTCTTGTGGTTAGATTTATAAAACGTATTCATGCAGAAAAAGAAGATCAAAATGTGTGAACACAAATTCCCATGCAAAAGTCGGGATTTATGAAAAAACACTTGGCAGAAGAACTTGTATATATTTACTGCAACTTTGACCCATCCATACACAAAATTTCTGATAAACTGGGAAATGATGACACCCTTGATTAAGGAAGAAAATGCAGCCTAGCCAGCTAAATTACGACTTGCATGGGTAATAATTCATATGACCAAGCTATTATTAGAATAGGTGTTGACATGACAAACATATTAAACCTCAAGAGTGAGTTTTAGTTTCCTTTCAAGAGGGCCACCGGATCTGCATAAAAGTGCAATTTGCTGCGAAATCCAGCAATCATTGGTCAAGAAAGAATAATGTAAATGATGGTAGGCAGAAACTTTTCCAGGAGGGGCCATGGGTTCATTACAAGGCACATTTACACTCACTCACAACGACCTCTTCAGAGTCACCAGGTAATATATTGAGGATGTGTGAGGAAACCAACATGTCAGAAGAAAACCAACCAGACTTTCTACATATTTTCAATATACATAGTTACCTGAAAGAGTAGACACAGTGCTTCCTGAGAATAAGTGGCTGCTTCAGTTATATTTCTGTGGGTTTGCTCATTAATGCTGCTTTAAAAAGTACATTTTGGGCCAAGTAGGATGATCACATTTTTTTTCTTTGACTTTTTCCCTTATTTTAACCCATTAAAATGCCAGCTGTGTTTAATGACCTGTCCTAGGCAATGCTTTTTGAGGTTAATTAAAATAAACCAATTTGTAATGGTACATTGCCCTTATATTTAATTGTATATCACCATGTCCCTTTGGCGCTTAACTGGGGATCTGTTTTATGTTGTTAGAATTTTTTTCCTGAGGAAAAACAGTGTTTCCAATTATATAAAACTTATATTAGCTGTGGCATGAAATTGTAGTCAATATGATATTGCTTATGGTTACACGGACAATGCAGCATATTTTTCATAATCTACTACAAACAGTCTGATGCCTGAGAGAAGAAGTGGTGTCTCAATTCCAAAGGAAAGCATCCAGGAAAAGTAAAGCATCAGACATTAAGGACTAAAGCTATCTTAAGTTATTTTTTTCTTCTGGGATATAATGGAGAAAAAAATAAAAGAGTTAACTTCAAAACCCTACTCTTAGAAAGTGTGAGGAATGCAAGCAGCACATGAAATATAAAGGTTTTTCTGCTGCAGAGCCAAACTGACTTTAGTGCTCAGTAGCTGGGGTGACAGCCCACATGTGTAAACGTATATGTTTTATTGTGATGATAAGATATTATTTTAAAGTGGTTGCTTGGCAATTCTAAATTGGCTCAGTATGAGTGAGGGTGGGTATATGCGTCTACCCTATGATGAACTACCACCCTACCCAGTGTTATGATCAGCAACCTAAATTCATTTTTGTAAGAATTCCTGAATGGATTTCTACAATTTATATGTCAATTTTGAGGTTTTAGGACTCAATGATTATGATTTTTACATTAGTTTTTGACTTCAGTTTAAATTGCTAAAGTTCATTATTATTTTACCATTATGCTGCTATACCACCTTTGTTTTTCTGTCGGTGTCACTATTTCAGGATTTGGGCATCATTCTTTGTTATGGGAATTCTCCCTAAATTTCCCGGGATGTGTTCCACTTGCAATGTCCTCGGAGCAACATTTAAAGGGTCACCCCAGACATTCACAGAGTATCTAAGTTTATGTATAGACCTAGCGTTCAAGCTACTAAAAGAATTTAGTTTTTGACTTCTTGATTTTTGATTTCTGTTTAATGTTCTCACTTTGTCAAAAGAAAGGATTCACTTATGTCTTGATTACACGTATCTCCCTGTCATTAAAAACATTACCATTTGTCTATCCAAATCAGTAGACTCAGGGATGGATCCTGCAGTGCAACCGAGGCTGTTGGGATAGGCACTGGCCCCTTGCAACTCTGAACTAAATAAGAGAGAGAGGTTAGGAGCACACACTGAAACAGCACATCGCCACACCCACCACATGACAAACCAACTCAGGATCCCAGATTAGGACCCGAGTGCAGCCATGCAACGGGTGACACCTCAGCACCACACTAGATCAGATGGAACAGAACAAGTGTGAGGTTTCTTTTAGGGTGGCTGGAGTGCCAATTCTTCCACCAACCCCCAGGCTTTTCCCTGAAGGTTGGAGGGCCTGCTTGCTGGACTGGATGCAGATTAACGTGATACCCAGGACAGAGCAATTGCAGGTTAAGGGCCTTGTTCAAGGGCCCAATGAAGTCCAGTTACCAGTACAGCTCCCTAGTGTCAGAGCCACCACTCCTCATGCAGAACTAAATAAGCAGGCATAATAAATGGATGAATAAATATTTTAGAGTTTGGATAGAACATTTTTCAAGACAGTATGTAAAATGGGGAGTTGTTAATAACATATTCAGTGTTCTTTCCAAGTACCATATAAATGGGTTTACCTTTTGCTTCTGGCATATTTGGTGCCCATTAATGATTTCTGTGTATGTTTTTGTGGACATATTAAACTATTCACTTGTTTCAGCAAGGGATGTAATGAAAATTGCACCTTTTGATACTGTTACTTTATTAGAACCCACTGTATAGCTAGCAATCTTTTATTTAATGTGGAATGAATAAAAATTGACTTGCCTGTTTAACATAAATAATTTTACTATTAAAACTCTTAAAGTATTCAAAGTCAAGGTATAAATGAATTTCCCATATGAAACTGCATTCTAAAGTGAAGCATTTTTAAAATAAATTTAATGAATAGGCAGCCTTCTTAAAACATACTCAATATGTTCATTTTTCAAAGCAAGAGTGTTATTAAGTATTGATCAGTGTTTTGAGATTGCATACATATTGTAAAACAACCTATCCATGTCATTTTAAGGAGGAAAAAAATCAAAAGCAAACAATTGTTGTGAAATTCAGCTATTTTAAAAGGAGAATTATTGTGTGTTTTACTTCACTGTTCAACTTTCTTTCACAGCAAGTCTTCAGCTTCACAGCAACTCTTCATTGACATTATTCCATGTTGATACCCAGATGTAATTTGCTGTCCCTGCTCTGCAGACAACTGGACAATAATCACTGTAAAGTCACACTAATGATCACTCACAGTCTTTCACTATATGAAAGCTTATTTTGTTATATCTCACAAAGATACAGTGGGGCCTCATACTTCAGACTTAATTAGTTTCAGGAGGCCATTTAAACACTGAATTGTATAAAGTCCAAATCAATTGTCCCCATTAGAAATAATGGAAAATGAATGAATCTGATCTCAGACCTTAAACAATACCCATTTTGATAAACTTAAACATCAAATACACATAGTTTAAGGTACAAATAACATAATTAAATGCCCTAAATAATAAATTAAAATAATACTAACAATAAATAAAATACATAAATACTGTCTAATAAAATGAAAATTGCATTTATTGTATCTTAATGAGGAGTGGTGATGTCCAGTGTGTATGCCATGGTTAATAGATAGGGGTTATATACATAACCAATCACACCAGTAATAAAGCAAAAAAAAGCAATGGAAACACACAAGCATAATGCAAGAGATGCTTTCACAGCAAAAGCGAAAGACAACTAGGGCACACAACACGTTTATGCTTGCTGAGTAACAGCCATCTGTTCCTGCATTTTTTCACCGTGTCCGAAGTTCAAATGTAGAAGCATCGCTTGAACTCCAGATCAAATTTCTCTTGAATTTAGCTTTTGAACCTTGGAATGTTTGAAGTTAGAATCATTCAAAGTACAAGGCACCACTGTATCGTCAACTGCCATCTAGTATCATTCACACATATACTGTTGAAAGAATGGTTGAGCACCTGCATAGCATTCAATCAAGTGACAAGAACTGAACAGATGTTATGGGCTTACATTTAGTTTTAATTATGTTGAAGTTTAGAAAGTTTATTTATTTTGTAGGCGCCTGCGTTCATTGATTTTATCTCCGTCAGTTGTGGTGTTTCGTTTTGAACCCGTGCCTGGTTTGCTTCCGCAGTTTCAGATACGTGTTGTAGGCGTCTATGTACATTGTATTTGTCCATGCGGGCTCGTTTTTGTAGCTCCGTTAGTCGAGCTGTTTGGTTTTGGAGCCGAGACAGTTTTGCTTCCGCGGTTTCAGACGCGCGTTGTAGGCGCCCATGTTTAATGATGTTTTCCATGCGGGCTCTTTTTTGTAGCTCCGTTAGTTGAGCTGGATCGTTTTGGAGCCATGACCGTGACTCCATTAGTTATCCGTTGTCTACCGTTAGTAATATGGATAATTGCACTTACTGTTAATACGGAGCGTTTTCTGTGGTTGTACTGTTAATAATGTATCACTGTAATGTGATTCACATATGCTATATGGTTTGGACGTGTGAGGATGCCGAACGTTTAATACGGAGAGTTCGTTTATTCTTATTACCCGGACCATGCTGTGTAGTGTGGACGTTTAGTTCAGAAGCGCGTTGTAGGCGCCTGCGCCTTTTGTACTTTCTCGCGCCTTCTGTACTATCTTTGTGGACCTTTGCAGACTCCATAGTGTTTTCCGTTTGACTCTGGGGTGCAGTGCAGAATCCTCTTTTCTGTGTGGCGTTAGTTGAGCTATTTCGTTTTTGAGCTGTGACTCCTTTGTTAGTTGAGCTCTTTCGTTTTTGAGCCGTGACTCCTTCGTTCGCGGTGGATCAGACTTCGCTTGCGGTTTATGAGACGCACGCTGTAGGCGCCTGCGCACTGTCTCCTGCGTCCATCACCGTGTACCTGCATCTGTGCCTTCCGGTTTACCATTCTCGGTTAGTAATATGGATCTCCTATTAGTATTATTTAATATCAACTGGCAAAGTGAAGGTCATGGACCCTGATACTCTTGTTACTATTAGTTAAATAATTCAAAACCTAATGTTTGTGACTATAAAATGTACATCCCAAAAATAGAATATGCAGATTAATTTTATTGGCAACTCTTAATTGGTCCAGTAGGCATGAGGGTCACCATGCATATGAAATGTGCCGTGCTGTGGACTGGTGCCCTATTCAAACTTTAGTCCCCTCCACGACCCTGAACTGGATTAAATAATGAGTGGATAAAATGTGCAAATTTGCCACACATCAGCTGCACATTAAAATCTTGCCTTGTGTGATTTAAGGCAGTGCTGATAAGAGAACTCTGGCAGTGAGAAATGGCGAGGTGGGTGTGTAGACCTTTGGTGATGCAGCAGGGGGCTCAATTGTATGTAAAGTGAGTTAGTCCAGTTGGGACGTGAACAGGCATCCAGCTGCAAGGTACTGAGCTGTGAGGTAAAGAGATAAAAGCAGTGAAGCCATTTCAGAAAAAGAAAATGGCCCAGGTGAGATAAGTGAAAGGGATTATTGGCGAAGGGTCATTGGAGTTAAAGCGTCTGTGGCTGAGCATGTGGACACAAGTGTTAGTTGTGGTTTTGTAGGCTTCCTTCTGAGTTATGCTGCATGTAACAGACTACATAGGGCCATGATTGATAATTGGAGGAAGCAGGGTAAGGCGAGCATCGGTACAGGTGGGCATATAAGAAGGTGAAGATGTACTTCAGAGGTTATCTTCCTTTTTAACAGAAACTCTGTCGCTAGTGGAGGGTACACTGCAGTATTCCTGAGGGGTGCACTAAGTCTTATTTATATCCTAAAGCACAGAGAAGTGGGGATACATGGTGGTGTATCCTGGACATTTGACTTAATTGAGGTTTTTTTTTTCTTTTTTCTGAAAGAAGTGTTTCATTTCCTGAAGCAGCCTGAAGAGAAGAGGACTGGGAATTTTGTTTTTGGCTCTGAAAATCCTTGTTGGTCCCTTCGTGCAGTCTGGACAAGGGAGAAGGGAATGGGACTAGAGTCACTGTTTGTGCAAATGTTTTCTTTTTATCTATTATTGTTTTTCATATACATGAACTGTGATTCATTGACAGACTTACTATTGTGTATTTTTTCACAGAATTCACTTTGTGCTTTGAGTTTCTTGCTGTTTTACTCTCAGTTTTGACCAGTAACAATGATTGCTAATTTAACCAACATATTTAAAACATAGGAACAGTGTTTATTTATAATTAAGATCTTATTTTCCATATTAAAATATTTCAAGGACTAATTTTAGAAAATAGTTATTTCATTTGCAGCTTTGTCTACCAAATTCATTCATTTTTCTATCCTAATAACATCATATGTAAAATAGTAAACAACTCAACTAAATCAGAGTTCCCACTCACAGATGCATATACTGAGGCAGTTTGGAGTTGCCAATCAACATAACCTGCATGATTTTGAAAGGTGGAAGTAAACTGAAATATCTGAAGAAAACTGACAAAAGAGTACATACTCTACATCCTGCAGACACTGTGTGGTACAAAATTGGATCCCAGAACTAAGGAAATGTAATGTAGCAGTGCTAATCACTGGTAACCTGTGGTGTCCTAATACATTCACATTTTCAATTTAAAACTGCTGGCTACTATAGCAAAATTAGATTATATAAACTTTATTAATTAACTGCCACAGCTATGCAGTGACACACAGCTTTATTTATCTATAGCGCCTGATGACTCTGATGCTCTTGGCTCTCTGATCAAATGGCTTAGCAGTATTTCCGATTGGATGAGTAAAAACTTTCTCAAATTAAATAAGGAAAAACAGAAATCTTAGTGATTGGCAAACATGAATTAGTAAGGGCATTAGAAATAAACTTGATACCTTAGGTTTAAAAATCAAGGCAGAGGTAAAGAATGCAGTGGTAACCATTGACTCTGACCTTTTTTCAAATCAAATATTAACCAGATTACGAGGACTGCATTTTTCACTTGAGGAATATAGCAAAAGTTAGACCCCTTATAATTTTAAGAGATGCTGAAAAATTACGTCACGCTATTGTTTTTAGTCGACTAGATTCCTGTGATGTGCTCCTAACAGGACTACCTAAGAGAGACATCAATCGACTGCAATTACTGAAGAATGCAGAGGCAGAATCTTAACTAGAAAAAGGAAATCTCAGCACACCTCACCAGTTTTAGTGTTGTTACATGTATCATTCAAAATTGACTTTAAAATATTACTAATGGTTTATAAAGCCTTAAATAATCTTGCTCCGTCCTATATTGTGGAATGCCTGTTCCCCTACAATCTTAAGTCATAACCTTAGATCTTCTAATGGTTGTATGCTTACAATTCTAAGAGCATGCTTAAAAGAAATGGTGAGACAGCCTTTTGCTGTTATGCACCTAAAATTTGGAATACTTTACCGATAGACATTCACCAGGCTAACACTAAAAATTTTTTGAAAAGCTGCTAAAAACCCAATATTTTAATTTGGCTTTTTCGTACCTATATTTCAGTCCTGTGATGGTACTGGCTTTCTTGTTAAGTTTGTTCCGGCATCGTGCATCTTTTGAGCTCAAATTGTATTCCCAGGAGACTGCAGCATAGACAACCATCCCTTGACATGCTGGAAGACCACCACTGGCTCTTTTGTCTTACATATGTTGAGTTGCAGGTGGTTTTCCCTGCAGCACTATAAGTCTTCACCAACCTTCCTGTACTCCGACTCTTCTCCATTGATAATAAAGTGCTGGTATTGCACTGGAAGTGTGTTGTGTAGAGGGTAAGCAGGAAGAGAGAAAGGACAGTTCCCAGAGGTGAACCAGTGCTACACATCACCATTTCTGATACACAGTCACTGAGCCTCAAAGACTGTTGTCTGTGGGTCAAATAGAGCATGATCCAGGGGATTATGGGGGCATCAAGATGCAAAGTCTTGAGCTTTTTCCACAGTTGATGAGGCAGAATGTTGTTAAACGCACTGGAAAAGTAAAAAAAACATTATCTTTACTGTGACGCTGTCTTTGTCCAGGTGGGATTAGGCTCTGCGGAGCATGTAAATGAGAGCATCCTCTACATCTATATGTCTAATAGGCAAACTGCACGGGATCCAGATGTTCTGAAACCAGAGGTCAGAGCTGTTTTGACAAATGAGTGAAATCAAGAAAGAAACAGAAAAACGGTATACAGTAGTAACTAGCACTAATATCAGACTTCAGTTGTTTCTTCCTGTAAGACATGCAAAGTAATATTTATTCTGATCTAATCATTATGATGGTTAGATAAGGATCATTAAATAAGTATAAGCTATTGTATTTTTCTAATATCATTTATAAGAATCACTGTTAAATATATGTGATCTCACCAAATATACTGCAAAGAAAAAGTTGCACATAACTTTATTACTTCATTAATAAAGTTAATTATTAATATAATTATTAATTATCACATGTAACATAAGAACAGGGGTCTTTTATTGTCTGTTATGTCTAGAGTTTTTAAGATGAATTTTGAAAGATGGATGGTAAAGTATTTAGGTGAAGTAATTGATTGAACAGCGATGATCATCTGAAACATGAAAGGATGCAAAGAAATAACCGAAAACAAATGTTCTGCATTGAAGGTAAGAGAAAATTGTATACTGTAAACACCAGGCAAAAACCACATCCTATCAAGAAAACTTCCCATAGTCTTCATTGTTTTGATATGTTTTTGCATTTTCTTAAATAAAATCTATTTTTTAACCCTGGCCTGAATCTCCCTTCTATGAGCTACTTTCAAGTCTACCTCATTAAATAGGACATAAAGATTTTTGATGAGAACAGACCATTCAGCCCAGCCTAATTTATCAATTTCTATTCACAAATACCATCAAAAAAACTCCTCAAAGGAGCATTTTCTACTACACTGCTTACTAACTTATTACATGTATCTCTGGTTCTCTGTATGAAGAAATACTTTAACATTTGTTTGAAATTTATCTTTACTCACCATCAATCTGTACCCACATAAACAGCGCAATCTGAAGAAGTGGTTCCCAACCTTGTCTATGCCCAGCACCACTAGAAAATGTTAGTTTTATGTTTACAGCTTTGAAGATGAAGAAGTTAAATTTCTCATTTTTTAATCACATACAGTGCGTTGGTAAACAAATTGAACTCAAAAACTTTAGATTTAATTCAGTGCATAACATTTAAAGATACAGTAAATGAAGCAATGTACCTTTATAAATCTCAATAACCAAGGACATTTCTCCCATGTGAAACTCGATTGATGATCATGGGGTTGGGGTATCCTACAAAGCATCAAGTGCCACAAGGAAATGACACACCATCAACCATCATTAGGGGATTGGAGAACGCCATGAAGCATCGAGTGCTGGTGCATTGCTAAGCAATGTAACACAGTCGATGAGCTTTGTTCCCTCATAACATCTGCTCTGCAGTTCAAAAGCAGATGCTGCACCAACTGGAGAGATGGCTAACTGTAAGCAGCAGGTTTTACATCCAATTCAGTCCCCCTTGTTTCCTCCCAGGAAAAATGTAAATCAAACCTAGAAATCAGTTATGTTTTCGGATCAGGGCATGCACAGAAATCAATACTAGACCTTGTCCTTCTTTAATGATCATTGCAAGGTCCAAATTCCATTCTCTTAAAAAAAATCATTTGCCTTTATGAATGGTATGCCTGCAACAAAGAGCCCACAAGAATGCACATTTCTGCAACTCATTCACAGATGACAATTGCATGCCCAAAACTTAATTCTTTTCATATTATAGAACAGGAGCACTAATTAACAACTGACCTACATTACACCACAATAAACCCAGACAAGGCATCTGACTCAATTTGGGTGAATTACATTGCAGCATTCCTCTTTGTCTCACCTCTTCAATGCCATCGCTACAAGCACCCCAGGTTGGTAACCCGTTCTACAGGAAGAACTGTAATCTACACATACTAATTCCATTCACAATTTTAGACACTTTGATAATGTAACCTTTTAATCTCCATTTGGTTAAATAGAAAAGATTCATCTTCTAGCCCATAACCCTATACCACATAATCCATTAATAAATATCGTAGCTCATCCCTGCTTAGTGCATATTACATCTCAAGCATAGCCTTCCTTGATTTGTATTTGACAAATTGTGCTGTGAAACCTACTACCCTATTATTCTTCTAAATTGCTTCTGAACACTGTCTGGTCCAAGATTGCACTATGACTACTTAGTTCTTATTTTGACAAATGTTTATTGGAGGGAATAATGCAGATCACAAAAATACTTGGTCACTTTTTAACTCATTTGGAATCACCATTAGTTCTACTTAATCAACATAACACTTAAGTGTCATCTTTGACATCAGCATGTCTTTTAAAACTCACATTAAGAAGTCAAGCAAAATGACACCTTTAATTGGCTAACTAATAAGATTACAATATGCAAGCTTTCGAGTCAGCTCAGGCCCCTTCTTCAGGCAAGCTCGACAGCTTGCAAACTGTAATCTTTTTAGTCAACCAATAAATCAATGCATGCATTTATTGCTAGTAGAACTAACTACAGAAATGCATTATTTATGTTCAAAACGTTCTACATGCAGATTTCAGTTAATTCAAATGCTGCAAGAATCAAAGGATGGCCACATAACTGCTGTTCTTAAATTGCTACACTGACTTCCAGTTAAGCTTAGGGCTGATTTTAAACTCCTTCTTACATATAAAGCTTCAAATGGCCAAGGACCTACTTATCTATCTGAACTCATCATTACTTACAAACCAGAACACATTTTAAAGTCACAAGATGCTGACATCTTAAAGATTCCAAGGATTAACAAGGTACCAGTAGGAGGTCAAAGTTTTTGCAACAGGATCCCAAAACTGTGGAACGATTTGCCTGTTAATGTACAAGATGCCCCTTCATTCCCCACTTTTAAATTCAGGCTGAAGACTCACTACTTTAGTCTAGCTACCCTGATTAGAGCTGAGAATTAGCTGTGCATATTGCATCTGTATTTGATAGCCATTTGTACAAAAATATATGTAATAATATAATTATGAACTGTTACTAAGTCTTCTCTATTTGATTCCTTTTCTAGGTGTCCTGTGCCACTACTCAACTTCCAAGTTGTTCTGCTGCCCAGTCGAAAGATACCTGAGATACTGAGAGCCTTGGAATCAAGGAATGGAAAGATGAAGTCATCAGATTACATGGGCAAGCATGGACTTAAACTGCAGAATGCTCAGGAGGGGGTGGTCAAGATATGATTGGAGTTTTCATTTTCCTCTCCTCTGTTGTCAACTGGCCATACTTCAATGATAATGTTAATGGATAGATATTAATAAGTTCTATTTATGTTAATCAGTTTGGAATTGCTTTGTTTTACTGTATGTTTATTAATTTTACCATGTGAACTTGTTACAACACTCTGAGCCTTTCCTCATTTTAGAGAATTATACAAAAATTAACTGAATTGAGGTGTCCTTTCAAGTTTCCGACCTCCATCCTATAATTTTACTTACTTCTTTTGTGCAAAACCTTATACTGTATCTACTTACATTAAAATTCAGCTGCTCAAGTCTGAATTCGGTCTATCTGTAATGATTTTGCTTAGACCAGATTATCCATCAATCCCCATAGTTTTCTGTCATCAGCACACTTAAACAATTTGTACAGATTCAGATTCAGATTCCTTTTATTGTCATTGCACTTAATACAACAAAATTGCAGCAATCCTAAAGGTGCCTTCACATATAATGGACACAATTAAATTATAATACAATATAATACAATAATATAGAATAACTAAAAAGTGCACATAATGCATATATGACTTGAATGTAATAATAGAAATAGATAAAAAAATATAACTTGTAAAGAATGTAAACAAATACTTGTTGTGCAAGAGTGACTGTTGATATATTGGTCTTTGTCAATCATTAGTGTTAGTAGTATTCAGTTCTCATATGGTCCGAGGGTAGAAATTGTTCTTAAATCTGTTTCTCTGTGATTAGATGGACTGGAACCACCTACCAAGAGGGCAACAACTCAAACAGGTGATGTTCAGAGTAAGAAGGGTCTTTCATGATGCTTTCTGCTCTCTTGAGGCAGTGAGAGCTGAAGAGTTCCTCCAAAGAGGGCATTGTACAGCCAATAATTTTCTGGGAAGAGTTTATGATCTACTGAAGGGCTCTCGTGAGCTGCTGTAGAAATGCAGTTTGACAGCACACTCTTAATGAAGAAGCGTTACAGCAGCTTCTCCTTCAGGTTGTTTTTTCTGAGTATCATCAGGAAGTAGAGATTCTCCTGTGCCTTCTTAACTGCCACTGTGGTGTTTATGGACCAGAACTGCAATATGTATACCCAGAAACTTTAAGGCAGGAACTCTTTCCACACAATCTCCATTAATGTATATTGGGTTATGGTTTGTGTTGTGCCTCCAGAAGTCTATTATAAGTTGTTTTGTTTTGGTAGAGTTCTGGGCGAGGTTATTTTCAGCGCACCATGCAGTCTTTGAAACTTATCCCTATAGGCTGTCTCGTCTCGTCCTGAAATTAGTCTGATCACAGTCTTATCATCTGTGAACTTAATGATGGTGTTGGAAGAATATCAGGATACATGGACATAGGTATAGAATGCATATAGAAGTGTGTTATTTACACACTTTCAAAATCACCTATTTCGGAAAAAAATCATTTCAGAGTTCAAACTCATTTTGATTCCATCTTTTGTCTATGCCTTGAATCCCCCCTTCTTTATTATGGGGCTCATAAAGAGTACAAAGTCAGACACTTTTTAATGTTTTTGAGAATATTATCAGTGTTCATCAGCCCCCTAAAATTGGACCAGTAGGTCCCTACTGAGCATTACTAAATCTCCTTTACTGCACAATATTAAATAAGTGAGGAGAATGCACACATACTTTAAGAATGATTCAACAATCAAAGCCCTTGAATATTTAATATGCTTGAGAGCTGTTATAACTCATTAAATCAATGACCCTTCTAAGCTTTCCAGTATATTCGAATTGGACAAACTAGCAAATTTGTATGAGAATGATCAACTCTGATAACTTTTCATAGACTGACAACATATTGATAGAGTGCTAAATCTTGTGGTTTACAACAGCCCATCTTTCTTTGGGTTCTTAAAGATATGATAAGCAAAGGATTTTAAAGGGTCAATACTGCAGGCAACAGCGGTGCAAGCCAAAATGTAAGCATAATTTATAGTCTAATGTTTTAATGGGGTAATGTTTTTTGAACTATGAAATAAGTTTTATAATTTTTAGGATCAGATGTGTATATCAGATTGTATATGAAATAATTATTTTAACTTAACTGATGTTTTGTTGGAATAGCCTCAATGGATTTGATAGTTACATTAGAAAGACCAAATACTGCAGATATCAAATATTGGAAATATTTAGCATTTTCATTTTTTATATTCTGAATTCTTTTGCCAAATGTATTTTGACTGGTTTTGTATTTATTTATAGCAAATATACTTGGTTAGGCAACATTAACATAGATTCTAATAAATTTGTAAAGAAATTAATCAAAATAGCATAAAACAAAAATACCAAATGTTTATTATTCTACAGTACCCAAAGCTGGATAAACTGTGTGTAATCTTGGCCAAAGACAATCTTCCATGATGAATCTTCTGTAATGTATTTCAACGTCTTTTACCAATAGATGGTATCTAGGAGCATAAATGACTTGTACTTTTGGACTCTTCTCTTCTCTTGATGAATGCATGGGATACTAGCAGCCCGATTGATGAGACGGTGCCTATGTTTGTATGGAACCTAGAATGACCCTAGAATAATAATAAAAAAAACCCACAATGTTTGCAGTTGCTTCAAATTAAGGATGATCAGAATTATATTTTAATGGAAATGACAGCACTGATACGGAACCCACTTAATACATTTCAGAGTCTTGGTAGCTGCAGCCTTACCCAGGAGCACTGGGCTCAAGGATCTGGATGGAACAACAGACCTTCCCAGGATATACTATACTTGCGAAATGTTGTGTAGTATTGTTTCTGTTCATATGTCTATGTGTGTTACTTTTCACAGCTGTAAATTATATTGGGGCATTTAGGAACAATCATGTCTGAACATTTTGGAAGTTGAGGGTGTTGCACGTGTGTGTTTAGGAGGCAACCAACAAGCCCTAAGGTGTGTGATATACCACAAGATGAAAGGTTGATTTTGGGCACTCTCTTCCAACAGAGCAAAAGAAGAAAAATAACAATCTTACACACTTACCTTCAATACTTCCATTTTCACAAAATGGCCATTCCACATTCTGGCTCTTAAGGATGACGTGGTTCTGCCACAATGATGTCACTTCCGGCTTCCATGGATGACGTCACTTCCAGTTCCGCCATGATTACATCACTTCCATCTCCCTGTATTGGTGTCATTTCCTGCCAAATCACTTCCACCATTTTAGTATATAAATCCTCATTTCAACTCTGTACTTTGTCAAATGCTTTGGTGTTTTGATCAATTCTCATTCAAATCTTCACCACGTCCGACGGACATTATACGGTGCAATTCCCCAACTCTTTGTGAAGTCTTTCAGAGTGAATTTATTTATTACAAGGGTTAAGCACAGAAAAAAAATGGCTGCTAAGTATTGGTCATTCATTAAATATGGACCAAAATGTATTTGTCAGTTTGTGGACATTTTATTTGAAAATACCAAAAATTTAAAAAATCTTCATCTTCTCATAGAGTGATGACTTTATACCAAATGCATGTCTAGCAATCTGGAAGCAGAGTGACTCTGCTCTACAAAAGACATGTTGTCTATCAACAGCCACATTAGCCATAAAAGTGAAAGAAGTCCTGCTGTTGACTTATTAGTTAAGGAAGTAGTATTTTTATTCTCTGAGCAGAGGAAAAAGCTCAGGTTTTATACTCTGTGCACTCCAGCTGACTCACATGCTACTCTTTTAGCAAATACCTTTACACATTTTCAATACCGTGTCTTCAAGAATGTTAAGAAACGAACCTAGTCTTTTCTCAATAGAAGGAAGAAACCAGATTGAATCAGAACCTGATTAATTTCAACTTGGTATTACATTTTGAATAACCCATCACTTTTTAGTTTTTGTGTCAGAGTGCTCAGAACGGTGTAGGCATCAGACATTACATAAGAACCTGATAACCCCGTCCTTACCTGTTTTCAGATGCTTGACTGATTCCAGTCCTTAAACTAGGAAGGCACTCCGTATATAAATATAAATCATAAACTTAAAGCCTGGATGTGTGGAGTGAAAGTATTTTGTTCTCAATTTTTCAAAATAAAATACATTCAATATACTGTACAAAGTGCTTTGAATGTATAGTTTTCTGAGATTTTAAAATGATATTTAACGTAACATTTTCTAGACACTCACCACTTTGATCTACCTCAGTATGAAGAAGGTTAAAAACCAACCAGAATAGTACAGATTGGGGAATCAAATATTTCATTTTTTTTATCAGATGAAGCCATGGTCCTTACCACTACCTTTAATAAAGCACATAAAAAGTTACAGTATATAATTGTTCAAGAGGAAACTGAGTGAAATCAGCTTCAAATCATTAAAAAATGAGATAAAAGCAAATGCAGAGTAAATACAGTACAGTACAGTATGCTTGACATGAAGCCTTAAGGGCAGACGACCTTAAAGTAGCATAGTATAGTGGCCTTGCGTTTCAGGAAAATGTCTAAAATGAGCAGTAAAAATGAAAAATATCCGAACATCAGTTTAATAGGCCATTTAGTTCTTTTTAATGGGTGTAAACATTGTTTTTTAAAGCAAAACTATACAAGTAAAAAAAGTGAACATGTATTAGCATGGATTTACAGTGTTTGAGAAGAGCTGTATGGAGGTATCTAGCATAAGAAAACAGCTTTAACAATGATTATTTAAAATTAGAAATATAAATGATTTTTTTTTTACATGGATAAGCTCAGATCACCATACTGATTAAAAGATGTAATGGAGTTAAAATAAAACAGGGAAACAGAAAAAGATGAGCCGTGCAATATGGGTTTACTATACAGTGCAGACATAAACATGCTAATGTTCATTTGTGTAATGTTTGCTCATTAAAGTCTACATTTAAAATGTTTGGCATCCATCTTCACTTAAGTTTACTACAGATATAAACTGCAGTATTCATGTTATTTCCATACCATTGGCTTAAGTCATTTAGATGTGACAGTTGCATAATGCATTAAGACTCTCTCAGCATAACAGAATGTACAAGGGGTAATTTAATGTAAAATGTGCTCCTCTCAATTACATGTGCAACTGGTGAGGAAATTTACTTCTTCTAATAGAAAAAGAAAACCATATACAGTTTTCTCTAGCGAGCCATAAACGTATTGTACAAGCAGTGGCACATTATGCACCATTAACAACAGAAATTCAATGTTTCAGATTTACATTAATTTCTGAACAGTATGTACGCTCTAGAACTGAGAGGTGAAAATGAAAGTTCTTTCCAGCCAAATTAGATAACCCTTGACTGAAATCTAATCACTTGTAAGTGCTTTCAGCTGCTATAATAGGTTGAGAGCCTGTCTACATTATAATTCAGTATATATGAAAGATACAGACTATGACACTGTCATTAACTTGTAAATTGCTGTAGAGTCTAGAAAGGGTTGCCAGGGGTTTAACTGATACAAGGGTGGCAAAGGATAGGGGAAAGGAACAAAACAGGCCAAAGGCAAAGAGGAAACTCATGCAGGCAATCTTCCTGCCAGTGTGGGAGGGCAGGGAAATGTTTTGTGGCAAAGGAGAAAGTGAATGAGCCATCCTTTCTAATAGTTATTCACAAATAACACTAACTGTGCAACAAGGCAGTTTTGAAATTATTGCAGCCTTGCCTTATGGTAATCTATTTTGACATGCATATAATTTCTAAATACCTGTCTTCACATTCAGACATTTTTTTAAGAGTAGTCTCCTATTTTAATTGAAACTCCATGGAAAATGGTCAAGGTGTCCCTGAGAAGTCACATAATAATACACACTTTTTCTTTTTGCGGAATTGAAAGTAGATTACTAGATTTGAAAGAGCTCATATTGGAAGATTGATGAAGAATACATAAACTCAGCAACCTATCATCTTAATAATGAAGTAGCTAAATATCCACGTGGAGCTGATGTTTTATGGATGCCTTAAATACTGATTGACTGATGTTTACTATTATTCACTAATCAATACAGAAATAAGCAAGTTAGATTTTGGCACGCATACGAGTACATTTAAGAGTAGTTTGTAACTTTATTTCCTATACTAATACTGGTGATAAAGCAAAAGCTTTTCAAAGAAATTAAATGATTAATGTTGGAATTATTATGCAAAATTATACTAATCAGAATGAATAATTTCCACAAATGGCTTTACATTTCAACTCTGAAACAGTTAAACTTGCACTAAATAAATTATTAATTCTATCTGGGGTTGTTGCCTTCGCTAGATACGAAATATCTGTGTCCAGAAGGATAACCAGTAAAACTACCATCATTGTTGTTTATTTTTCTAGAAGCTGTGAAAAATTAAGTAATACCAACCATTTTGAGGCAGTATAGGCCCATTCTAGTGACTAATAGCACAATTTAAGTTAAATAATACTCTTAAGAAAAAAAAGTGTTCTTTGTTATTTCACACAATGAAACTGGAACTATCTTTTTAATCTCAATTCAAACTGGGAATCTTTCTTGGATGTTGCCTTTCATTTGATTTTCCAGAACAAACTCTGAGTTTACAGCTTTATAATATATAATTTATTTTGCAAAGGGAAATGAAAGGATTAGGTATTTCAGGAAAGGGAAAACATATTGTTTATCTGATCAAAGTTATTTGTTATAATAATTGTTATCTGAAAAATTAGTAAAGAAATTTAAATATAAAATTACTAATAGTGCCAGCCATCCATTTTCCAAAGTTGCTTATCCATAGCTGGGTTGCAGGGAATATGTTAATATCGTGTGTGGTAAATGCATGTTATCACAATGAACTGGCTATACCTTTCGGCTAACTTTTTAAATACAATCCATTAAATGCAAAAATTATAATGTATTCTCTGCCAGTTATTAAAGATATTTAAGAGTACAATGCATGAAAAAAGATTATTCCCATCATTAAAATGTATTTATCAAAATTTATTAAAATAGAATTTTAACAGTTTAATCACAATTGCTAGGTCAATGTGTTATCTGAGGGTAGCAAATGTCAAATATTTCTCTTTCCAATGTGTTGTAATCAAGACTAGTAAAGCAGCATGTCTATAGTACATTAACATTCAGTGTAATCTTAATATATTATGAATAAGAAAAGCATTTTACCAGTTGTTTTGTTCTGTGATTTTCCATTTTACAATCTTTAAAATGAAAATAGTGTGTGTAGGACAAAGTGGAATTGTTCTCTTCTCTATAGCAAGACTTACAGCTGTAGGTCCTCTCAATTACACAGTGTGTAGTAGTCAGAGAGGCTAAAGTGCTGCACTGAGCCTCTTCTTCAGAATGCACTTTCTAAATCTACATCTGATAACACTACAACAATCACAGTCAAGTCACACTGGTACTGGTTCAAAGATGAATCAGTGATGTAGTGTATATCACTGATGGTCATAACTCCCCCTTGGCCAACTTTGATGAATAAAACTTTGCACCAAATTATCAACCAAACATCTGACCTTCTGTGCATTGAACAAACCAATGGCAAAATGTCTACTTCTTCCTGTACTTGGGTGTACGTTCCAGTTCTGCACTGTTTGCCCTCTCCCTGCCTGGCTAACTTCTACTATATCGCAGCACATCTAATTTCTAGTTTGTTGGTATAACAAAGGCTGAAGTGAACTTTCTACTGTACTCCTCTGGGCAACCTACTGCTTGTCATTAAGAGCAGAAGACCATCTGTACCAGACTTGGAGTGGGAGACACAATTAGTCCACCCTCGTGAAAAGAGAGAGGAGTGCGTACGCAAGAGAGACATTACATAAAAGCAATGCATCCACCTCACTGTAGAAAGGAGATACTTGATTAATGGCTTCTAGCACATGCATTTTTATGCTAGCAAAAGAGAACCACTCTGTTTAATGCCCCAAAGACTTAAACAGCAGTGCAGCTGACAATCACATTGAGGTAAAGAATAACATGTGGACAAACAAATACAAAGCATGCTCAGTTTCCTTCTGTGTTTATCAGATAAACTCCTAGCAGATCTTGAAAAAAACATGTTAAATCATTTTTTGACCTGTGTCTGTATACACTTGAATATATACATGTTTAATTATTCTTATGTGTTGAATAAACTGTATTATTTTCCTTATAGCAGTACCATGTGTGGTTATTTGTAGAAAAGTAGTCTTTCACTACATTCGAAGCACATACACAGAAAGTGAAGATTTTATGCCTTCACAAATTTATGAATTTTGTTCTGTCTTGAACTAGATGAAGCAGGTTTGAGAATGTTATGTTATGTTATAGTTTGGTTGTAAGGTTATTGTCGAATTTTAGAAAGCATTAGGAAAAAGATAGTAGGGTCCATTTTAATCAAAATTTAAATCACTTTACATAAATCATACTATATTGAAGCTACTAACACTTTTGCTCTGTAGAAATAGCAACATAAAACTATGCTGCACATAGTCCTTTATAGATTTAATAATATAAAATGCATACTTTTTCATTAAGCAAATTAATTATTCAGTCATGAACTGTCTTAATGGTCATTGAGATCTTTTTTGTTTTTCTTTAAATTCAGCATAGTGCTACCAAGTGTTTTTTTTAGCATGTACGCTGAATGATAAAAGTTGATCCTTTAAGAAATGAACACATGAACTGTGAATATTTGTAGTAGAAACAGTAATAGAATTATTAAGAGCAGCAATATCATGAGGTAATTAGTATATTGTACTAAGAGATACCATATTAATCACATTAAGATAGGCAGAAATCTCTTCAAAAAATGTTATTACTTCATTATACCTGCCAATGAAGGGAAATTGCTTGACTCATAAAGTAAGACTCATATGATCATTAGTGGTATCCTTTCAAAAGGTAAAAAAAAAAAAGATTTCTTAACTATATTTTCACATTATACACCAGAAATTTCATTTTTAAACTTTTTTTTTTTTTTTTTTTTTTTTGCACCATGGAGTCAAATGAAGCTGTAACTTTTCATAGAAACCCATGAGAAAATATTGAGCGTATATGTAAAGTCTGCAAGTGAATGCATCAAAGCCAGTAAATGAAAAATACCATTTTCAACCAATGGCACATTACCCCTTAGACATTTGAAAAGGTTCATATTAAAATAATTCAGATTTCTAAAATGTTTGTTAATATCTAATAAAATTGTATTTATTTTAATGTAAGCATGATATTAATTCATCCATTAGTCCAATTCCCATAATGGCCTGATATTACAGAGTTTGGGTAGCAGCAGCATTTCCCTTTTGTATCAGGATTCATTATAACAACTCAGTAGTGTTTAGGGTAATGTGGAATAAAAAGGTGTGGGCACACATGCCACTTAAACAAACACATAACCTTGAAAAATCATGTTTTTTGCAGAAAGTTAAAACCTGTGTTTGCTCTTCTCCTTCATAACTGAATCTTGGAAATACTTTGACTGCTCTAGAAGTCCAATTTCTTTCCATCTAGAAATTGGTAATTTAGGAATTCAATTAGTGAGTAAAAGAGGCTGTGAATCCCAAGGTGCCTGAGGTCAGTCAACTGGTTAAAGAAACCGTACAGGCTGGTGTTATTTTTCTTTAAATCCATGTGCAAAACAAGACTACAAATTGGAAAGGGCAAAGGAGAACCGAATTAGTGTGAGTATTCAATTAATTGAGTCACAAGAGAAAAAAGACAAAGAGGGCTAATTTTAATCCTCTGGGTTAATTTACTTGGAAAATGCCAGTGTGATAAGAGATGAGAAGAAGTAGATTAAAGCTTTTAAGATCAGAGCCCATGAATAAGCAGATTCCATTTCATGTTATACGGCTGCAATTTATCATACAGTCTTCTTCAATTACACAACTTTGGCCATTGCTATGTTTTATATGGTTATTTTTAGGTTGCTGTCTGTTCATTTTGTTAAAATGAATGTAAAGAACAATATTCATTAGTTCTTCATTTGTTGTAAAGATGTATTCTTTTGTGATAGTGTTTATTGTAAAGGGTTACTTGGTGCAAGAAAAGAAACCATGCTAGTAGCAACTGATACTTTTATATTAACAGGGCAATATCACAGGGTACACTCCCCCACTAACTCACATCAGGTTAATGTAGAATTGGCAATCAACTTTAAACTCCCACAGATATGGGAGGAACAAATTCCAGACAGATATGATCCAAGTGTGGTTTAAATGTATAAACTGTGATCTCTGGGGTAGACGTAATATCATTATGTTGACCATTACCAAATTTTTAAAGAATGTTCATTAATTTACACATTAGCAGCACTGGGAAATCACTACACATGACATTCACTTTTAACCATGTTTCTAACACACTATTAAAAGGCTTAAAATACTTATCAGATTATATCTGTAGTGATCTACTAACCTACTGAAGCACAAAAGGGGAGCAGGCTTTAAAAAATCTAGAATACAACACCAGACCTGTGCTTAACTCTGGCCTGGAACTACTGGAAAGGCCTCATCCCCAGGGTACCTTGTCCCAAAACTTAACAGGCAGGCTTTATGGCATGCACAGACAAAAAATGAGTCTAAGCCTATTAAAGTTCAAAAAATGCCTACCAATACAAAAAGGGAGAGAATTCTCTTGTCAATAAAACAAACAAAGCTCTTTGAATTTTGCAAGAATTTTAAAAAAGGACATCAAAAAGACAATTCATGAAAAAGAGCAAAATTATGTTTAAAGGCAAGAGCCTACAGCAAAGAATCAGTACTGTATAATGAAAGTGGGGGTCAAAACCAGATATTGCAAACAAGAATCATAAATCAAGTTCAGGAGTCAAAAACTAGCAAATCTGAAGCTACAGTTACAACTGCCACTTCTACTTTTATATAGCTGGGACAGTCCTCTGCTGGATCATCAGATGGTCCTACCCCTGAAATTTAATCTTATAGGGAAAGGGCAGAAGACAAATACCTTCTATATGTGTATTAAAATATATTTTTTTATGGGATTTCTCTCTCTATGGGTTTTATTGAATTGTTTGGGACTTGCCTGCTTTGGACTCTTGAGCTAGCAAAGTGGGTGCTAGTTGTAAGCCTAGATAAAAAATGGGAAGGAAGACAATGGTGAAAAGAAAGAAGAAAGAAATCAACTAGATCAGATGGTAACTCTGCCCCTTTCCGGTTCCCCAAACATAAGAATTCCAGAAGGAGGTGTCATTTTGGCAAGAGTGATCAGCCAGAAGACGCTCGTCAGCAAAATGACCCTAATCCATGCCTAGAAGCCAAGTCTCATTTTGTTGTTAACAGCCTGAAAACAATGGCAAAAATGCCTAAGGAGCGTTTCCTTTTGTTTGGAAATTTCTGTTAAGTAAATGAAATGACCTGATTGATGCCCCAGATTTTTTTGGTGAACCTGTCATTCCTGCACTTGGCAATAGTGGAATTCTAAGGAAGTTTGTGACACCTCACCAAAAACAAGCAGGCCTTTAAGATAGAGTTTAGAACTCTTCCACCTACCACTAGACTTTGGGAGTTAAAGTGATAGTAAAGGTGGCAAAGTGTTCTGAGAAGAAGACCAGGAGATGAAACACATGCTTTACTACAAATGAACTGAAACCATAAAGACTAAATCTTAAATACCAAAGTCTAATTGTAAACCAGAAATTAAAGTCAGAAAAATGATCGGAGACCAGAGTGTAGAGAAACCATACACATTTCATTTGATAGAATTTATATCCCAATCACAGATACCAAATGAATCTTTGTGTCGGATTTAAAGTGTTGTGCTGATAACGCAAGGCGTAGTGTCATGCTAAGTAATTTCCATGGCAACATGGAGCAACGTGCCAGTAACGAGAATAATGTGGCAGTGTCCGATTGATAAACAATGACATTTATTTATATAGCACATTTTCATACAAATAATGTAGCTCAAAATGCTTTACATGAAGAAGAAAAGAAAAATAAAAGACAAAGTAAGAATTAAAATAAAACAACATTAATTAACATAGAATAAGAGTAAGGTCCGATGGCCAGGGAGGACAGAAAAAACAAAAAAATCTCCAGACGGCTGGAGAGAAAAATAATAAAATCTGCAGGGGTTCCAGACCTCGAGACCGGCCAGCCCCCTCTGGGCAAAAACAAAATCCTGAGACAGCACCATGAAAAATTAATCATTACATTCAAGAAACATATAATTGTGAAGAATCCACACAGAAGGTATACAGAAAAAGCAGCCCAAACTGTGACGTAACATTCTGTTTTAAAAATATTTTAAGAGAGAAGAATAATTCTCAAAATGTACAATTCATAACAGGCAAGCAGTTACCTCTGATAGACAATATTCCACTAAAGATGTGAGGAACAGAGACGAAATAGGTTTTATTTTACTTTAATTGGTGCTTTTTTATGATCTCTATGTTCATCACTCTCTTGGCATTTAGCTCTTTTTTACTATAGTGTGGTCTCCATGGTACATTTTCAGTAAAAGGGTTGCTAAAATACTACCATACGTTTTAACAGTTTAATGTAAATCTTCTTATATAAAACACTACCGTGGCTATCCGCTTGTCTGTCCTGGATTTTAAATCACCTGTAGCTTGCAAACCGTTTGAACTATTGACCTGAAATTTGGTACACACATGCTACGTGACGTCTACTATCCACTTTCGGGGTTATGATTGAGCTCCAAGGTTATTCCTCTTTTTATTTTATTTTATTGTAGAATCAACTCTACAATAAAATGGGTGCCGTTCTCATCCCTACCACCTTTGCAGTCACTGCCCTACCTCTTCATATCTTAAATCATTCTTGAGGCAGATTGAAGACTTAAGTGCCAGCTTAAGTGAAAAATTAAGGAAAACGTAGTAAGTAATTGCAACACAAACACTGACTTAATCAGTTTTAACATGAAAAGATGCCAACGAAAGAAGAGAAGAAGTGGGCTGCTAGGGTGGAGAAAAGAAGAACTGCTCAGGAAGCAGCAAGCGCATTAAACCTCTGAGCACACGAATGCTAAACGTGCAGAGAAAGAGTATGAAAACTATGAATGCTCAAGTCAAGTGTATTCACTGCACATTATCGTGCAGTGCGCCATTACTTGTATTATATAAATGACAATCACTCTGCCTAATTTACTTAGAATAACTTTACTTTTCACCACTGCTTCTCAGCCGGCTTTAGTGGGCCAAATGATACAGTTCCAGCTAACACAACATCTTAGGTCTCACCTTAACTCCAGACAAGAGATGCTAAAAACTCTTCTGAACAAAATGACTAGAGAAACTAGAAATTTCCAGTACTGAACTCTCCAGGTTTCCATCAGAAATAAAACCTTATAAATCCTTAACCTTATATATACAGTATATACAGTACAGTATATATATATATGTATGTACTGTTAATGATATACAATAACATATAATTCTGTGTAGTGATATATTTAGTGATATATGTATATTTTTGGCGGCATGGTGGTGCAGTGATAGCGCTGCTACCTCACAGTAAGGAGACCTGGGTTCTCTTCCCGGGTCCTCCCTGCGTGGACTTTGCATGTTCTCCCCGTGTCTGCGTGGGTTTCCTCCAGGTGCTCCAGTTTCCTCCCACAGTCCAAAGACGTGCTTGGTGTGTGTGTGTGTGTGTGTGTGTGTGTGTGTGTGCCCTGTGGTGGACTGGTGTCCTGCCTGGAATTTGTTCCTGCTGGCTGGGATTGGCTCCAGCAGACCCCCATGACCCTGTGTTAGGATATAGCAGGTTGGAAAATGACTGACTGACTGACTATATGCTTTTGTATATACATCACTATATACACAATTTGTTTTTCTTTATATTTATGCTCTAATTGTTATGATGCAATTGCGAGTAAATAGGGGTAGTCAGCTAAATAGGGTGTTGGCTTGTAGCTCTGGTAAATAAGTAGAAAATATTTTTCTAGAAATGTGGAAACTAACCAAGCCCTTTATGAAAGAGTTTTGCTACAATGTGGTCTCATAAATATATTACATGTATCTTAAATATTAGCTAAATAAACTTGTGCTACATTTCATAATATAGTATTAATGTTTCTTGGCATTTTTAATAAGATGTATATTCTAGTTAGATGCCCTTATTTGAATAACTGTATCTAATAACTTAATTAACATCTGTCAAACTTTGTTTACCACATATCTACAAAAATCTGAATTTTTTTACAGGTGCACCTTTAACAATTTTGCTCCCTCTAGTTTATCTATGCCAATCCACATTATTTACTCTGAAAAGGTTTTAATTGTGCTTGTTGAATTTTAATCTACATCATTCATATAAATTGAAAACAGCTACAGCAAAAATGCTGAATCCTTTGCATCTACCACACAGGCATTACCTAAATTTAGAAACATTAAATTTGTACTAAACTGTTTTGTTTTCTGTCTTTGACCCAATTTTGTACTCAACTGTATATTGTGATCTGAAAAACCGATGCTTCTTACAGTATATGATTGAGTATTTTCTAAAATGCCCCCTTACCAAAGGTGTTTTGAATCTCAAGGCTGATAATTTATACATTCAGCTAATATATTGCTTCAATATGAATGGATGTCAACACAGTCTGTTTTATTTTTCAGGATAGTTCTTTTGTTTCATGTTCTGCTGTTGCCTCTTTCCTTCAGTCTAGGCATAGTGAATTGTTTGTATTCAATCCACAAGTCCCCATTCGTTTATTTTTTTTGAGGTGATGGGACAAATAAACAATAAAACCTTTTGTAACATCTTTGCCCCCCTTCACTCCATAACCTGGTTTTAAACATTTATAAGTGACATCAAAAACAGTAGTTACCTTACAGTTCTAGTGCAACCTGCCATGTGTATTGCACCCATCTGTTTCCAAAAGTAACTTGCTGTCCCATAAATCAGCATCCTTCCATTTTAAACAGGATCAGGGCCACAAATTAAATGCTATGATTTTCTGTTCTTCATACTATAACTCTTAGCTTTGCCGTGCATAAATGGCAGAATACCTTCACCTGGGTCAATTGTTCAGATGTGGAAAGGCATCACTGGATTCACACCATTACAGACTATGAGCCAAACCAGGGAAGCATGTTCCTGTGTAACGGCAGGAAATACAATTTGTGTTGATGACACATACCTGTAAGCCAATTCACTTATCAACCAAGTCTCGTTCTTCTATGATGAATTTGCAGATGACTTTCTGGCATTCACATATCACATCACAAGTGCCAAATTACACCTCTAACTCTGGTACAGTATGGTAGTGTAAATACACCATATTACATATACATACTACACACATGATTAAAAATGCAACTTTGTAACATTGATACTTGAATAAAACATATTAACTTCAACTAGTATGGTAGTGTAAATACACCATATTACCTACATACATACTACACACATGATTAAAAATGCAACTTTGTAACATTGATACTTGAATTAAACATATTAACTTCAACTAAATAATCATTTTATTAAAGACAGCTTGTCCAAATAAAATGTCAACTCAATCCACCAGTTAATTAATCACATGATCACATGCTAATTATCATATGAATATGTGTTAATTATTGAGGTGTATGCTTGCTTTAAGCTATAACTCAGCATGAAAAAGCAGAAAGCATTTTAAGATAAATACATCCAGTTCACAAAGTAAACCAAAGGAAACAATAGCATTTAGAAGAATAACTGCATTTCCTGCATATGTGTGTGTGTGCAATTTTCTCACTTAATATAATGTTGTCTGTCTCAAAGACTTAATTCATGTAAAACTCCTCTTTATCCTTGATATTGTTGCCTCAGGGACATTTCAAGACAATATGACAGTAAAGGAGAAAAAAGTGACTTTGTTGCGTGCAGAGTCCTTAAACACAAACTTAATATTAATTTCTGCCATGTTAAAGTTGTCCCTCATTATTATTTCCCCTGCTTGTAAAAAGGGCGGAAGAAAATCTCAAGGACATATCACACTATATAGAGAGGAAAATGTGAATGTACTTGTACAATAAACTATGTATTCAAAAACTCTTAGCAGTTAATGTTCCCAATTGTGTGTGCTATTTAAATATTTACTCCCTCTTTCTACTTAACATGAAATCTATTTTATCATTCTATTTATCATTTATATGACATAAATAATATTGCATTATATTGTTTTTCCTAAGGCACAATGAAAGAAAATGAAAGTGATTACACAATATTTATCCAAATTTTAGAAATACTAACATACTGGATGAATGGGAAATCCTGTGGCAGAGGTCACTCCAGTTCTTGAGGTAAGGCTGTAATTTTTGTTCCTCCATCCATCCTTCCAGAGTGGGAAAAATAATTAAAATGATAAGTTACTGTACAAAGCCACTTATAAGTGATAAAATTCTAGTTTTTTTTTAATATAACCTGATATTTATTATTTCTTAAAATAATTGTATGATTGTGGTAAATACATAAGTAGATTAATTTCAATTTAAAATTGCTTGTTGTTAGTAAATTCTATTTAACAAGAGAAACATAATTTAAAACTTAAATTGTCCATAAAATAAAGTAACGATTCATTTTGGATGATTTTGGATGACTTTCTAACCCTTTGTTTTATAAGGATTTATTGCATAAACCAGTATTCAGAAAAATCAAAAGAACAGAATAAATCACAAAACTTGTAATACTTTCAAAAGGACATTGTTCCATAATTATATTTAAAACAGCTGCTCTAAATATAAACCATATTTGACATGATCTCCACAACATGGCAGAAAGACATGTATTTCTTTAGCATTTGTCTATGCACTGCAATTTAGATTACTGTATTCAATTTTCGGACATGTCAAGTTCAACTCTTCAAAAGGTAGTTTCATTGGCTTAACAGAGAGTCAGTCATTATCCAACTCGCTATATCCTAACACAGGGTTTGTATGCGTGTTTGAACCTAGGCAATATTACTCAAAAGCCTTGGTACAGTTTCACTTTATTTAAGGTGAAATATTTTGATTATTTAATACACTTTGGTAATGTTTGCTTTATTTTATAATCTCCTGTCATGCATCACCTTCCGTTCTCGTCAAAGGTAAGCACTACCACCCTAAGACACCAGGGGGTGTGATTGTCTCTCATTTCTTCAACAGGGCCATTGACCTCGCCCTTTCCAGTCTAGGAACTATAAAAACAGAGAGCTCCCAGAATGTGGTGTCTCATTTGGGAGACAAGCAACCTGCATAATGGAGCTTCAAACCAAAAGCTTTACCATTGCATACCTTATATTAGCCAACAGCAATTTACATTTGGTTTGTCTCTGTGCTGAGTCATCGAGAGCTTTTTAATTTTGTTAAAAATCCTTCTTTGAGTAAATGGTGTGGCTTTGTTGGCACCCCAACATTTTATCTGAATTCTTGTCATTACTACTTGCGCCGACACTCCCTTTACACAGTGCTGTATATTAAGTACTGTATGTAGGTGTTCAGTATGTGTGCTAATGAAACTGGACCTTACACGTTTTAAATTCATACAACCAGTATTCGGTTTGCTATGGGGCTAACTTGCTGTGTAGCGCTGGGGAAAAAGAAATTCTGTTTCTTGTAATCTGATGCCTACGCACTCTCTCAAATATCTGTAGTGGATCGAAAGTAATGTGGGGTTTATTTGTATTGTGAGCCAATGTAGTGAACATTTGTGTGCATCAAAAACTTTAAGCTCCTCCCCAAACATAAAGCTACATATGTCACCAACATTCAGCTCCTCCCCAAAGACCCACTTCTTCCCCAAAACATCCAGCTCCTCCCTTTTCTGAAGGCAGTAGTGAGGAAAATCTCATTGTGAGATGCTGCTGCTCCCTATATTTGCCTTGTGAAAAAGCCCTTTGACCAGAATTTCATGAACTCACCTGAATTACCAAAGAAGATAACTGCTTTCCTTCAGCACCACAGGTTACATTTGCCAGAAACACACTCTTCAAGGACATTATAATTGTACATTAAAGCACACCCTGCCCACATCTAGAACTGAACCCTAGTCATTACTTTGAAAACACACCAGGCAGCTGATGCACCACTGGTCAGTGCAGGTGAAACCCTCTGTGTTTTCCTGGATTTTTACACAGCTTCGACGTAAGAACGTGTTATTCATAGGAGCACTTGATTTTCACAGTGGTCTTGGATGCAGGATTGCAATACAGATAAAGCCTTCACTACTTTGGATACGCAAAAAATATCGGAGAGAGTGCAAACTCTACAGATTCTAGAAAAAGAACATTGTCCTCCCTCCCTCATGCCATGCAGCAAGTTTACATTGAAACAAAAAAAAAGTTCTTGAATATAAATTGCGACCAACAGAAAAAATAACACTAGACAAAGGCGATTGGTGCTTTTCTCAATACTGTATTCACAATAAAGAAACACATCATTGACAATATATTCATTTCATGTACAGTTCACCAATAAATATAATTTCAAATATAAATAGATATCCTATCTCATAGAGATTTTACTACTGAATAATTCACCACAAAGACATTCAAAATAAAAATAATAAAAATGAAAAAGGTTCAAAACAAAACATCCAACAGGAATAGAAATATCCAATAAGAATGCAGAGAAAACAGAAAAACCATGTAAATGAAAATGTAACTATACTGTCTGTGCAATCACATGCACAACTAACTGTTTTGACATAGCAACAAAACTTTTTTTGAGCACCTTTTCTGCATGCTTTTTTTAAGCAAAATATTTAGAGGAGTCAAGAAATGCAAAAACTGAACGTTATAACTAAAAAAAATCCTAAAATATTAACAAAAAAAGAACAATGATTATTATCAAACTGGGTTTGCAAATGAGACACAAACATGTCAAAATAATGCTAAATGATCAATAGTGCAACAGGAGTGTAGCTCTCTATCACTGTGTTGCCTAAAGCTGGTCTAATTCAAGATATTAGCATCTCTCAAAAAGGTCTTACACTAAAACTTGTGATCATAATCTATTTATCACCATGTATGACATGACTGATTATACTTTTTGCTCCTGGTTTGCTAAAAAAGGTCTCCATAGCTGGCCTCTTGCTGGGGAAAAAAGGAAAACCTCTCTGATGTCATGCATTGATTGGATAATGATTCATCATAATTTGCTTACTTTGCTGAGGATCAGTTAACAGGACCGATGAGTAAATGTTTTTGAGGATACATTGGTTTTATTGAATTTTGTGATTAGATTTGGATAGTAAGTTTATTTATTACAGAGATCTAAATTTTTATGATTTATGGGGTTACTAGATTAAAAAAAAACAGACAATTAAAAAAAGAACAGAAATCATAACTAGAAAGTATGTAGCAGACTGGGGTATTAAATATTCTATTACCCTTCTAAATCAAATGAGCACAATGCAGTAATGGATAACTACTCCATCTTTCTTTTACTTTGTTCACCAGAGAATACAAATTAAACAAATTTTCCCAAATTGCAACATTTTTCTTAGATCATCCTGCCATAGTATTAGATCTTGAAAGAGAAGAGACTAGAGAGAGGGGAAAGGTATATCAGAAATTAAATACAGAATTGTTTAAAGACCCCAAAATAAGGGAAAAATATAAAGAGGCACATCAAGAATAGTCTACATTAAAAGATTGCTCTGAAACATATAGTGAAGGCTTATTTGAAACACATAGTGGGGCTTAATGAAGGAAAAAACTAAAACCTTTTTCCAAAAAAAAAGGGAGGCAAAAAGGGAAAGGACAGCAAGGAAGGATGGTAATTTTACAGGATAAACTAGAAGGTTTGTGTGAACAAAAGGGCTAAGGAAGACGATGTAAAAAGATTAAACAACAAACAAGTATTTCTTCAGATAGAAACAACAGATAAAGTTTCAAAGTAGAATCCAGGAGAAAAAAACTGAAAGGTCGAAAAAACAACATTCATACTGAGGTGTTAAGGGTTGAGAGAGGTAAGAGAAGAACAGGAAAAGAAGGAAATAATTGAAACATTTTACAATTAACTTTATGGCAAGGGAAAAGAGACCAAAATGTAGGGAAGGTTTTTTGGAATAACAGGGAGGAGAAACTAATGGAACTGCATGAGGAAGAAATGGATGAAGAAAGATATACTGTAGAAGTTGTTCTAAAGGAAAGCCCAATAAAAAACAAAACATTCAGGATAAATATGCTCCCAGTTGAATTGAACATTACATTTTGGGAATAAATAAAAAATTGACCTTCTAGATGTATTTTGAGAAGTAAGTAGAGAAGAAAAACGTCCAGAAACACAGAAGAAAGGGCTGATAACTTTAATCCCCAAAAAGAGAATCTAAAGGAAAAAAATACTGGAGGCCAAATATCCTCCTATGTGTGGACTATAAGTTTTGGAGTAGAAAACTGGCAAGAAGTTTAAGGAGCCTTTTGGTAAACATAACAGAAGAAGATCAAATATGTGCATTGCCAGGGAGGCAGAAAACTGATAATCATCTCCACCTAAGAGAGGTTATGGAGTTTGCAGAGGATAGCGACATCCCTAAAGCAGTTTTAACATTGGACTTGGAAAGGCATGATATTTTGGACCACCAATATATCAGGGACACTGCAGTGGGCTGGTGCCCTGCCTGGGGTTTGTTTCCTGCCTTGCGCCCTGTGTTGGCTGGGATTGGCTCCAGCAGACCCCCGTGGCCCTGTAGTTGGGATAAAGTGGGTTGGATAATGGATGGATGGAATATATCAGGGAAGTAATGGAAATGATGAACATCCCAAAAAAGTTAATACAGTGGTTTAGAAAACTAACATAAGAAAGACAGGTGTTATTGATGAAAGCGATTATAATACCAAAACTGCTATATCTGGAAACTCTCCTCTGCTCAGAAACCGAAATAGCAAACAAAAATTAAAGGTAACTTTTGGAGACTAGTATGTGGCATGAAATAAAGTGAAAAAAGCAAAAAGAAAAGAAAAGGGGGAAGATCTAGCAAATATAAATGCACCAATATTTTACATGCAGAAACAATATCATTAGTGAAAAAGAGACAAATGAAATTAGCAGGTATTTTCACGTAAGAATTGGAACACGTGCTAAGTAAGTAAGTAACTAAACAAGTAAGTATGTATTGGGATCTTTGAGTCATCCAAAAATAAACCAACTGCTTTTAAGATACCTAAGCACCTAAAAGACATGGATTCTTGCCTAAGGAAATGGAACTTCAAAAAAGAGGAAAACTAAATAAGGCATAATTGGAAATTGCTAATGAAAGGTACTGAACAGAAAATGGAGTGCAGCTGGATTGAACAAATATCAAGAGAAGAGTCAGTAAAACCATGGTAAATGGTGGCAAAGGTGGAACTCCTAAATCATCTAGCAGATTTAGCCTGGGTAACAGTCCATGACCTTCTAAACACAAACAAATCTTTTTAAAAGGAAAAAAAGGAAAAGTGGCATGTCCCGATGAGAAATACGTCTAATGGCAGAAATGATGGAACATGCTCTATGGTGATGTAGTTTTGCCAACATAGTGTGTCAAACAATGCCAAAAGAAGTCTTTCCATGAATAAAACTAAACAAAAACATAGTGTTATATAGTATGTTCCATGAAAACATGATAGAAAAAGCAAGAAACCTATTGTCAAGCAAAAGAACAGTGTTGTCATTATTAAGTGTTTATCAGGCAAACAGACAAAATACCAGACAAAACACACAGGTCTGCAAAATTAACCTCATAAAATTTGTTTTAATTGTGAATGGTTATTTTTATTTACATTTGTGAACACAATAAAAATGTAGATACAAATAAAATTAGAATGTTTCCATTCTATGACATTTAAGTACGAAATTGAAATGAAATTTCATTAAAATTTAATATATTACACCATGTATTCATGATACAATATTCTTCCAAGTCCATTTATAATGAAAATATTAAGTCCATCAATTTAAAAAATATATGTAAAGAAAAGAATACATATTCATATTCTTATGTATAACTTTCTAGTTTTTGTCATGTCTTAATTTTCTTGACGTAAGGCATCCATTTGGTGGCCCGTTGCGTGTACATTTTTTCTAGTGTTCCCCTATGACCCATCCAGCAGTAATTCACCATCAGACTGAGATCTCAGCATTCCTGGCGGCTTCTTTCCATGTTCTTGATATGCTGAGGGAATTTTTCACACCACTCTTCACTAACTACTGCTAGATTTTCAGTGAAAAATTCAGTGCCCATGTCATTGACTGAACCAAAGACATTAGCTAGAAAACGTTGCAGGCAGTTAATGAACCACTGGGCAGTGTGGCAGAAAGCATCTGTTAGTGGACTTGTGCATGGCTTCAGTGACAGAATATCCTACCGGACCAATTGATTTTCATGGTGGGGTACATTGCAGGGTTGCAATACAGATAAAACTCCAGAGTACAAATATTACAATTATCTGCGAGAATCCATCCACTTCTAATTTGCTGTGCCCAAAGTCACGCCACCTCATGCTTCAAACTTGCACTGAAATGGAACAGAAGTTCTTGAATGTAAGAGGGGCCAAGAGACAAAAGCACACTAGACAAAGGCAATTAGTGCTTTTCCTATAGTCACGATAAAGAAACTTCTCACTAACATTGTATCAATTTCCTATACATTACAACCAAATAAGATTTTAAATATGAAATAAATACATTATTGGTGACCCCAGGGTATCGATTTTAATATTGAATAATTTACCAAAAAGACATTTAAAAGTAAAAGAAAACAAACACCTGAAAAATGTTTTGCTCTTGGTCTATATTTGGAATGGTCAATAAGGTGTTTTAAACAAATGGTTTTGTTGATCAATGCATTTCAATATCAGGGTTTGAATTATTATATACAATATGTGTAAACAAAGACAGCAGCTTATCATTACTGACATCAGACTAAATGAGCTCCCTGTGAATTAGATTCAGTGTGTGTTGCTGGACGAGTTTCTCTGCCTGTCTGCTCAAAATTATGTACATCTACCATGCTGTCACTTATGAACAGACTAAAATTCTGTATGGGGTCATCTCTACACGGTCGATCACTCTTGCCTTGCAGATTAGTGAACAATAACTTTGAATGTTGCCCAAAGCTTTTGTTGCACCATGCACATTTACAGGTGATGTCAGAGTTTCTTCAAGATCATGATCTTCGTATGCTTCACTGTGACTAGATATATAAATTATAATGCTGTCACTATCATTGCTGAATAAGTCTCACTATTATAACACAAGAAATAATTTTTTTTTTGCCATGTTCTTTAAACTCTGTCTCGCTCTGTCATTACCTGTAGTTCATGGGAAACATGCAAACTTCACGATGATGGTGTGTAGGTGACTAACACTGGATGAGTTATATGAAACATAACGGTAAAGGGTTTAAAGAGGACTGAAATAACCATTCATGCAGCAGCAATATTTCTTTGAAAAACAAACTTGGTTAATTAATTGGCCCTTGCAGCTCTTGGGACCCTGGGCTGTAACCCAGGTTGGCTCATGTAGAAATCCAGTCATGTCTCTTTGACATCATCATTTGAAATAGTACTGGCAATGTCATGATTGATACTCATTAAGGCCAGACTGCTATGTCATTCCTGAGATATTGTTGACCTCAGGCAGGTTTTCATAAGCTTTAATTTTGAAAAGCTCCTTTCTGCTTTAGTTACTGTAGCCAATCAATGTAGGCCATTGCAGGCTAACTTTTCACAACTATTATGTAGTGCAGTAAGCTAATTTGGATTACATTTATGCTAATAGTTATAGTGACGGCAATATAGCTAACACAATTTATGCAATGACAGAATGTTTATACCTCTGTGTTTAGTTCTCCTCTCCTTTCCCTTTTGCAACATTGAGCGACTCATAGCTTTTACCTTTTTATTTTGAAACCTCGACAAGTCTGTTTCTTCTTCTCATCACTTCCTTTGCAATGTATTATTTTGGGAGGGGAGGTCACACCAAACATAACCTAACAGCAGCATTGACACCTTTTCCATACCCCACCATCACAAAGCTATTCAATGCCTGTGCTGTAGAAGACGCATATTGTTAAGGATGTGAGAACAATGTAATGTGTGGTGAGCACTGTCCTAGATGAACAAAATTGGCTTGCTAAATCAACACCCCCTCAGATGATGGCTCCATCTGTGTTGCCTAATGGACTGACTGCCCTGCATACACCCAATCTGTTGTTGCCTCATTACACCTGCCATAAAGGTACAAGTGAGTTTGTTTGCAATCAGTAAGTACTTTTTACAGATATTGTGGCAAAATAGCTTAGGAGTACCTATGATGTCTTCACCTGAGCCAATTTGACAGTATATCAAAGAAACAAGTTTGTTGGTGGATGGCTACTAGGTGATAGCAGGTATCTCTTCGTGTATACCTGTTGACATCTGTAACTAACCCACAGATGAGGGCCAAAGAACAATATAATATAGCACATCAGCAAAGCCGTCCCATGGTGGTACAAAGGTATGGGCACAGCTAATGTGTAGAAAATGTGCTTCTACTGTCTTCAGAAGTAGTAAACTTTTTTTTTATTCTGTTATGCTTGAGTTTTTCTATATATAGTATTTGAGAATTATACACACTGCACAGTCTGAAGGTGTGTTAGAATTTTAATGCATAATTGAATTTAATTCTTTAATTTTAATGACTTCAGAAATGAAAACAAATTAAATATACTTTGCAATGTGTATGTGTGTGTAAAAGATAGTACAACAGGTTTTGATATGCAGACTTATTCTCTTCATTGTCTCATCCCACTTTTGCTTTTCTCGCTGTTGGACAGGCCCTCTGTGTGACTAAGTAAACAGTGACAATCTCCTGTTATCTAAAAGAAGAACAGGCTATTCTTGAAAAAGCATTTTGTTCTTTTATACTGCATGCCCATCATTTTTTTGCATTCGTCTTAGAAATGTGTATAATTTTGTGCTTATTTATACACTTTGTCGTATTGGGTTATTAAATTTTAATATCATATTTAATTGCTTTTCGCAAGTTTATTTGATTCCACTGAAGGATCAGTAATGAGAACATATACTGATATTATTGTCAATCAATTGCTTTTTAATAGACTTATGATGCTTTAAGTCACTGAAACCCTACTTGTTATCATTCCCCACTCTCTCAAAATAACCAGACCACACACTTCCTTCTTGGTAAAAATTGTGGGAGCCACTCTTTATTATTTAACAGTTAAATGAGAATGAATAATGTTAACTACACAACAGATCTGGAGGACCCCAGTTCCCTTCAACAGATTGCAGTGTCTATTTCATTGCTCAGCTGAGTCAGCCTGCTCTCAGCTGCTTCCCAACAACTCCACAACTCCATCGTCTTACTGTGCTGTGAAGCTTGCAGACCTGACTCAACCCTTACCTTGTGTTCAACACAGCAGGACTTTTGGACCTGGCTGAACAACCAGTACCCTTGCTGCCTGTTGTATCTAACAACAAAGGATTCTTACAGTCAAGTATGGGAGAATGCTGCAATCCACCCTCCACCACTGAAATGAAGAAGGGGCTGGGGAATCACAGGCCTATTGACTGACTCCCAGCAACTTGACCAAATTTTTATGTAAATTATTATTAAAAACTAGTTGTGTAAACCTCTGCTGTTAAAAGTCCGGGGTCCTAGAAACTGTTGAAATCGTCAGAAAAAAAATTGAACTGTAGAGATGTCAGGTAATTGAAAGGAACTACTCTGGGTGTCTCTCTCCAAAGAGGATTTGTTTTGCAAACGTGCTTGCATCGCTTGTGCATTAGTGACGGGAGGAAAAGTGAAAGGTATACAATTTTGCTGATGTTAATGGCTAAGCGACTTTGACTTTCTTCTGAGGTTTCGTTTTGCTGACATGCTGGCTTTGCTTGTGTTATTAGCGGCTAAGTGAGTTTTCTGTTTCCTCGGAGGCGGAGCCCTTAACAAACACAAACACTTTCACGCATAGAAGTTTAAATATAAGATATTGATGCCGGTATCAGAGAAGTGGATCCCACCATCTGTAAAGTCCCTTGCAATGAACATCTGCCTCCCTATTGGGCACACTTGCACCATCCACAGAAGCAATAAAAGCATTTGTTGCTTTGTTAATTTTTTTCCAAGATCTTTCCATTGCAATTTGAGATTTCATCCATCTCCAGTAATGCCTAGACAAAATGGTAGAGCACATCAGTTTAACTCTTGCCCATAAAGCCAGCAGTCTGAAGCAAGAGGTTTATACAATAGGTTTTTTTGTATTGGCTATGTCATTTCCTCCTGCAGGCGTAACAGTTATGAAGGGTGAATCCCACTTCATAGTTACTTCCTCTAGCAGCTGCAGAATTTCTGCCCATTTTAATTGTCTCTTTCTCAGCCAGTGCACCTTCCCTGACTTAGCTGGTAGTCACTGTTAGTGACCCACCTGGCCAGCCTGTAGCACTATTCTATGCTCAATAATTTAAAAAGTGACGCATATCTTCTGGAGCAGCACTCCTACAGACACTGCAAAAGTAAAAGGAAAGTAAGCCAACCAGTATGCAAAAAGGAAAAAAGCAGAATGGGGAGAACAAAAGACTACAAAAAAACTATTTAAATTAATTGCAATCTCAAGAACAAACATACTTCCTAAAGGCTTTTGATTGCCTCCTGCCCAATGAATGAATTACACCATCTGTCTTACCATTAAGGACAGCCTCTGTGGCTGCTACTGTTCTAAATGAGTGGGACCCGAAACATGTTGGGTCAAAACCAGCTGCCTTAATGGATTTTTTGAGAATTTACTGAACTAGTAGAGAGTGTTGTTCCATCTTTATTCTTTAGAATAACCTCATCTTTCTTCTCCTTAACCCCCAAATAATCCCATACCGCATTAACTGAGCAATACAAGTCATTATGACTTTCAAATAAAACCATGTCTGTTTTCTTTTCTGCTCCATTTTTGACCTGTAAAGGCAGAAAAGCACCACATTTTTAGACCACTTGACATGTTTTTCTAAAAGACCCAACGTTACAGTTTTGCTTGCTGCCACTAGTTCCCAAAATAAAGGTCTCTGCAAATGACATCAGAAATATTGCTCTAAACAAAAGAACGCATATTATCTTTACAAGTCATTAACAAAATAGTCCTTTATGTTCACTCATAAAATTATGCAGGATGGGTTTTGGGAAACAAAAAAAGTAGCTTGTATGTTATGTAATATGCATTGTAAACTTGCTCGTTAATTTCTAAGATTCACTGTTTTCTAGATTGGGTATAGACATGAATTTCCCCTTGGGATTAATAAAGTATCTATCTATCTATCTATCTATCTATCTATCTATCTATCTATCTATCTATCTATCTATCTATCTATCTATCTATCTATCTATCTATCTATCTATCTATCTATCTATCTATCTATCTATCTATCTATCTATCTATCTATCTATCTATCTATCTATCTATCTATCTATCATGCATGCATGCATACGCACATATGTGCATTATTCAGGCATGTGCAAAGTGGACTGGGAAGTGCTGTTGTAAGGAGGAGTATGCTTAGAGTAGGTATGCATGAAAGTTCTGCACATACATGACACCCCATGGCTTAGCTGGGTGCAAAGCAAATTTTCAGGGTAACAAGCAGAGCGACAAGCAGAACACGCATCTTGGCAGAAGCAGCACAAAGCCAGTAGCTGATCCGTCCGCTTCTCCTTAGCGTGCGTTAAGCTCCGAACACACAATGTGAATGAAAGATGCGAAGTGGCAGGAGCGTAGTGCACCTCCGGAGGGGTTGAGCAAAGCAATTGAGATCAGATCATCTCGGAGAGACACTTTGATGATACGCGAGACTAGACATTACAATCTTAGGAAGCAAAACCCATGAGACAGTGCCCCCCTTCAGAACGCCAGCAGCAGAGACAAAAGTGGCAAAAGGACAGCTGCTGTACAGGCTTTTAAATGATTGACATGCAGCGCAACAAGCAGAACACACAGCTGGCCAGCAGCAGCAGCAAGACAGCAGCTGAACCAATCACATCTCTTTAGCGTGCGTTCAGACCCCCCTTCACAACACGAGCAGCATTATAAGACCCACGAGAAAGAGATTTAACCATGCCCGGGGCAGGAAATAAAGGACAAATATTGTTTTTACAAAAGTTTTAAAGTAAAAATGAAAATAATGCATATGTAACAATTCCCGTGAAAATAACAGACTCTTTAAATTGTTTATCCAGTAAACCAAACCTGGGGGTGGGCGAGCAAAGCGGAGCCCCCTACTAATAATAATAATAATAATAATAATAATAATAATAATAATAATAAATCCGTGATGTAGCGGGGACGCGATAGCTGAACCGCGATATATCGGGGGATCACTATACTATTATTTAAGCCCTCTAGCTGCTTCCCATGCGCACGTATGTGACAATACGTAGAAAATTTTATTAGCCAATATTCGAAGTTATACTATACAGAAATAGACATAAAGTTTTGTAGAAATAGGTGTAGTGGATTTCGTACAAACAGCAATTCAGTTTTACATATGTAAAGATTATAGTAATTTGAAATATGACATATGCAAAATAATCACTAAACCTTTATCCTCAATACTTAGTGGATGCATAAAAAAATCCTGTTAAAGTACATGTATGTTAATGCATATGTAATTCTATATTTATTTTGCATGATGTCTTGTGTGTCATATTTGGACGTATTCACTATTCTCTGACCCTGTGTGAATAAAAGTGCACAATATGAAAGTAATTCTAAATTTACTTTTTTTTTCACAGATTTACATGGTTTTTACTTTTTGTTTGTTACAAAAACTTTCTTGGCCACCATACTTAACTCAAATGCATGGTCTGAAATTAATTTAATCTAATGGAACAGTTTTATGCTTTTAATAAAACTTTAAGTTTGAAGGAATTTATTTTAGAATTACTTTGTTTATGTTTGTATTGGGGCGGCACGGTGGCACAGTGGTAGCGCTGTTGCCTCGCAGTTAGGAGACCCGGGTTCGCTTCCCGGGTCCACCCTGCGTGGAGTTTGCATGTTCTCCCCGTGTCTGCGTGGGTTTCCTCCGGGCGCTCCGGTTTCCTCCCACAGTCCAAAGCCATGCAGGTTAGGTGGATTGGCGATTCTAAATTGGCCCTAGTGTGTGCTTGGTGTTTGTGTGTGTGTCCTGCGGTGGGTTGGCACCCTGCCTGGGATTGGTTCCCTGCCTTATGCCCTGTGTTGGCTGGGATTGGCTCCAGCAGACCCCCGTGACCCTGTGTTCGGATTCAGCGGGTTGGAAAATGGATGGATGGATGGATGTTTGTATTGATTTTTTGTTTACTGTTTGCCTATCTTAATATGTGCAATTATGTATGGCGAATGTACTTTAAGCAATTAGAATCATAGAGATAACATGGGCAGCACATGATTTTTGTGGTTTAACATATCAGTGAAGTATTATCAAGGTGCCTTATGTTTGGTAGCCAATAAGATGTATTCTTTTATATTACAAGTGAGATATGCAAATCTGTTATGTAAAGCCGAGTGTGTAAATAAGCGCTACACCCTTTGTTTGTTGATTTTCCTTCCTATTAATCTATTAACTACATGGATCTCCCTTTTCACGAAAAGAAATAAAGACAGATGGCAAGTTTCCTACTGCCAAGTTCTTTGGGGTGATTATTTATATCGATTTAATTTTTTTCACAAAGGCAGGAACAAACCCTTGATAGGGTGTCAGATAATGTAATTCAGGACCTTGAAATATTAATTTTAACAATTTAGAATGTTTATGGGGCATCCTTATACAGTTTTGATACACTCTACTGTTCAAGGTTTTTGCTGCCAGTGATGTTTTTTCACCCTGTGATGGACTACCACCCTGTCCATTGTTATTCCCAGCTTGTGCCCCATGCTTTCAGGTTAAGAAAATTGATGGATGGTTGAATGATGCTTTTTGTTAAAATGTTATATGGCATTGGGGAGAAAATAGTTCCTGATTTTTTTGTATGTGTATCTTTTCTCTACTAAATGTTACACAATACCTTACATCAGCAATGTCTGTGGATCTTCAGAAGAATTAAGAGCAGTTTTTTGCATGTAGACACCACTTTGTGAGCAGATAAAGGCAATGAAGTGCATCCCTGGACTGAAGAACATGACATGCTTAGTAAACTTAGTGTCATTATTCTAAACAATACAACTTTAGGGACAAAATCCAGGTCATCAAAAATTCCCCAAAACATAAATAAAATTCATTCAGTAGAATTTTCAGTCCAATAGAAGTAATACACTTTTATAACCTGTGAAAAGAGAAAGGACATTGAAAACAGAAATGCGAATGCATATATTCAAAGTAATTGTTGTAGAATAAAGAAAATATTAAGTGAATGAGCCATGTAGGTAAAGAAAGGCTGACTGCTTTTAAGAAACATTTGTATGAGGTAATGTAATAATTTAGCCATATATTAAAAAAATGATCTTTATAAACTAAATGAACTAATTTCTTTTGCAACATTTTCGATTTTTTATTTAAACACCCTTGTAAATTGCTCATTCTTAACACTTGTGTTATTGTAAAAATTGGTGGATGAATGAAACTCCAAAAATTGAACATTAGAAGAAATTTTACAAGACAAGCCAACGCTTCTGTTGAACAAATTTCTCAAAAATTGCATCAATTTAATTTCTGAGGGTCCTAAAAATCACACTATTTGATAACTTATTCAACGTGCCTGTTGTTCTCTATGTGAAAAAAGGTTATGCAAAATCTACACCATGTGTCCCCATTGGTCTTGTTGAAGAATTTATTTTAAAATAAGTTCTGATTCTCATCATAATTTCAAACACTTCAATCATGTGACCTCTAACTTAAATTAAAAATGTTCAACTCTTCCAGTCTTTTCTCATTGCACTTACCTTGCAGTCCTGGAATCAGCCTAGTTGTTTTTTCTGGGATTTCTCTAGTGCTGCTATATCTTTTTGGAATCTGGAAACTAGAACTGTATACAGTACATCAGATGATTCCTTGCAAATGAATTAATTTAACTTATTAATTAATATATAACCTAAAATCCTATTAGCCTTCTTAATCATTTAGTTAGCTCTGTTGATCAATTATTATGAGCAATGTTCATAATTCCAGTATAAGGTTGTTCATAATGTGACAAGTACACTTTATGATCTTGTGTTGTTTAAAAAACATCATTAGTTGTATGAAATGTTTTCATATAAGTTAACTACATGTATTTGCTTTGTTAAGCAAACGTTATTTCATTTCTGAAAAAAGGAAAAAAAAATAAAACAACTGTAACAAAGGTACACTTTTTTTAAACCTTGATTCAGGGTCTTAGTTTGTTTTTCAATGTAGCTATTTGGAAGCAAGATTCTACTGTGGTTAGGCCGCTGTCTGACAACTCCAGTGATCTGTATTCAGTTTCTGGTTTGAAGATGGTGTGAGTGCAGTTTGCACGATCTCCCTGTGTTTATGTGGGTAACCCCCTACACTCAAATGATGTACACAGAAGGTTAACTGGCATGTTTAAATTAGCCTACAATAGACTGCTATAAGTCAGCTGGATTATAAATAAACTTGGATCATCCAGATGTTTATTTTCTTTGGTACTGCTGTTGGAGTTTTTCCTTTCCTCTCCTCTATCAAAGAACTATTTGTACCTCACCTTTTAAAATAAATTTATTTTAGCATGACTTTGTTTATGTTTGTGTTGTTTTCTTATTTACTGTTTGCTTACCTTAAAATGTGTGTTTATGTACAGTACATAAATACTGTAGAGTTTTCTGCTTTTATCCAATGAATAGCACTATATAGAAATACATTGAATTGAATATATATCTGGTATATACAGCATTATACAGTACTGTGCAAAAATCTTAGACATCTTAATTTTTTTTATACATTTTGCCTGAGATGTTTTTGTTTTGTTTTTTGCATTAGTATGTCAGTAAAAAAGAGCAAAGTTGAAAGTTCCAAATCCATCCATCCATTATCCAACCCACTATATCCTAACACAGGATCACAAAGTTCCAAATAATAATTAAAAAAAATTAAATGCTACTAAGGATTTTTGTATTTTGTTAAATAAATTAAGTAAGAGTAAGACATCATTTTTCAGATAAAACGTAATGACTTTGTAGGTCATTTTAGCACAATGCATTAAAATAAATAAATATCTAAAAAAGAAACAGAACCAAACTAATCAACTGAATCTGAAAGGAGGGTTGTAACCCTGAAAAGGGTGTAACCATTTAACCTTAAAAATCATCCATTTTTACATCATGACAAGAGTGAGCATAGCAACAAGACACAATGTGGTCATCCTGCCCCAGGATTCTCTCCCAGGCAGACATTTTGTAGCCAACAGGAATTTCAAAAGATGCTATTCAAACTCTTCGAGAAGCACAAGGAAATGGACAAAGCTGATAGCTAGAAATGCTATATTTGGGTTGCTGAACAAAGTGAACTGGACTGAGAAGTAAAAACTGAAATTTCTGTTTTAAGTGGAAGGGCACATTATCTGTTGAAGACCTGGAGAAGACTACAAGGCTAAATGTCTGCAGCCAGCAGTAAAGAGCAGAAGACAATCTCTGTAGGTTTGAGGCTGCATTACTTTAAATTTAGTTGGTGAACTGGTCAAAATGAACGGAATCCTCAAATCATGATATCTACAAGCAGACTCTCATCCATCATACAGTACCATCGAGGAGGTATTTGATGGGTTCCAATTTTATTCTGCAGCAGGGCGTAACCCCAAACACACAGCCAAAGTCATAATGGACCATTAATATGATTGAAGCTGTCTGAGATTATCAAGAGAGACAGAAGGATGTGAGACAGTCAATGTCTGCTGAACATTTGGGGCACAGTCTTCAAGATGCTTGGAACAAATGGCCAGAAGATATTCTGATAAAAATACACAATGGGTTTCTAGAACTGCATGAATTGGAGAAATCAAAAGGCTGGTCAAAGTAAATATTGATTTGATTTCGCTTTTTTCTGTTTATTTCTCTTCGCAGTCTTTTGTTTAAAATTTAGCATTTTCACTATTTTGGAAGTATTTCCACTTTATGGATTTTTTTTTAATGTGCCTAAGTCTTTTTATATAGTTTAATGTATGCAGATGCTGAATGTTTTAATTTTTAACCTGCATATAAAGGTCCACCAATCCATAATGTCATTAATTTTCTGATTTTTTTATTTGTAGTGTGTGTATAATTAACACCAAATTCAACAAGTATCAAATATATTGTCAGTTTACACTTTGTAAGTCATTTGCCAAGAAAGACTGCATGCATTATAAAAGGAATCTTTTTCTTGTGTTCAGTCTCTAGTTCATTTAGGCTTATTATAATGCATCATTCATATTGATCTCAAATATAGAGTGTTTTATGGGGCAGTTCAGAAATAATATTGTTCAATCTCTTGAAGATAAACAGCAAGCAAAGGAGCACAGTCAACTGGACACTATTAAATAAGGATATGGTAATGAAAAAATATATCTTTTTTGCTTCCTACAAGCAATTAAGCTTCAAATTTAACTTCTTATCAATACAATGTTTCCACTACTGTTAAGCTAAACTGAACCTGCCCAATTTTCCTCACCTTCTACCTATTTCTATTCTATAAGAATTATTGATCAGTCTTATACAATCAGACAGCATCTCCACAATTTATAAAAAGGTTTTAAAAGTCACTTCCTTTCAAAGATCCCAGGGCACAATGGTGAAAGGATCTTTCACTTAATATTTCAGAAAAGGATTAGAAGGCAGCAATGCACAGAATACACTGTAGCTCCATATTCGCAAAGTACTCAATTATTCAACTTAAAATTTTCTATCAAGTGCATTTATCCTGATTAAAACTATCCAAAAATATTTCCAGGGCAAGATTCATCCTGTGAATATTGCAATCGAGCTCCAGCCTCACTAGGACACATGTTTTGGGCATGCATCAAATTAACATCTTTTTGGACAAAAATCTTTGAATGCCTATCAGGCAGCCTCAGTGTCACAATCACTCCTAACCCATGAAGAGCTGCGTTTGGTGGACTCCCAGATGAGCTTAAAGTGGAGAAGGACAAACAAATCATAATTGCCTTTACCTCGTTACCAGCACGTAGACATATCTTGTTCAACTGGAAGAACTCTGACTTTCAAGTCAGTGGGTAAATGATGTCCTATACTATCTGAAATGGGAAAAAGTCAAATTCTCACTCAGAGGATCTGTTCAAAACTTTATTTTGAAGGATCTAATCAATAATATTTTAGAATAATCTTCTATGTCAGGGAAAAGGATACTTTTCCTTTCTTGCTGCTTCAAAGATTTGCTCTGTTGACTGGCTGTCCTTCTCTTTTGGGTGGGGACTGAATTATGGAATCGCTAATTAAGATACCCTGTACACCTTTGCAATTTTTTGAAGGTAAAAAAAAAATACTGTATATTTTAAAACGGAAAGAAATCAGAAGATTAAAATGTAGAAATCAATGATCACAGTTGTGTTTAGAAGATGACTTAAATACAGAATATGAAAATGGTGATTGCTGCAAGTATGAGGGAACCTTTTTTATCTTGTAGAGTTGGCTCATAAATAGAGTAAACTCTGATTTTAATAAACGCATTAACATAACTGAGTTATCAAGTATAGATGTTTGTTGAACATATTTGACATAATCGAGTAACTTTGGTAGAATTAATTTAATTATCAAGAAAATGTTTAAAATGTAATATTAATTTGTGTTTATGGTTTAGTGATAGTTATAAAATATGCAATATGAAATTATTTGTGTGACATCATTTGTTACTTTTACTAACAACTGAAATATTACCTTTAACATACAGCCAAAACAAAAGGCAATAATCAGTTCCATTGCTTTGGGGACTTTTAGAAAGACAAGTAAATAATGTTGGCATACAATAACCTTTACAATCAGTCGTAAATAAAAAGTTACAGTATTATCAGTGTTCTGAAACTCAGTACCCTGTGGCTGTTGCAGGTTTTTGTTCCAACCAACTTCTGTTTTTAATTAGACTCCTAGTCCCATTAGTGAGCTTTTATTTCCCAGTTTCTATGTTTTTGAGGTCAATAGAAATTACAAAACTAAATCTGATATTTTTATTAAAATGTACTAAGCAGTTATATAGGAATAATTTCATTTTTTAAACATTTTAACAATATTTTCATCCTGATTTTCATTCTGGTTTTCCTGATGTTCTGGTTATTCCATAATTTACTAATAAATTATGTCTGACCCTGAAATAGCTGCAGCATTTTACCTTTCAGTGTTGTTTGCTTGGGTGTCTGCAATGCTTATGTTTATTTGTCTTTATTAATATAAGATAGCAGACTACAAATAAAAAGGGAAAAATAATAACACAAGAGACTTAAGCATTTAAAGTTTTAGAAAAAAAGAAGATTTCTAAATATCTTATAAATGTAAAAATAACTTTCTGAATGCAGAATAAGAGAGGACACAAAAAACAATCCAAATAAATGAGATCATTCTATATCAGGTATTATTAATGATTGTGAACCTGGTTGGAACAGGGTGCCCAGGGTTTAGTTTGGAAACCACTACTCTAGACTGTGAGGAATCTCCAAACATGTGGTTCTGTCGAAGCTCATAGCACTTTGTGAAGAGACCTTCAAAAGGGGGGTAATAATTAAACTGAGATGTGAGGGACATTCTTTTTAAGGACTTGCATTAAGATTGTTGTATTAAATTAAATATATCATCGTTATATTTCTCATTTTTTCCTTAAATTTCATAAAGCTTTACACGTGGTTGTCCACTAATCCTACCATATATAACAGAAAACCAATAACATAGCTAGCCTGGATAAGCCTAGGAACAGTGATGCTAATACTTGTATTGGATTACTGGTGCAAATAAAGACCTTGTTTGGCATTGTCATCAATTTCAAAGAAAAATTTATTTCACTAATTATTTAAACCATTATTTATATGGTTTGCAAAATGTTATTTTCACATAATTTGTATAACTATCACATGTTTTTTTTCTGCCTCATAGCACCAGGAGATACAGTATGTTCTGAATGTTGTCCCGGGTTACGCCTGTCTGCAGATTTTTTTGGTGTGTGGGTGGGGTTTTCTCCTTTTTAAGTTTTGACCACCAATGCTGATTTTAGAATGGCTCACAGTGTGTGTGTGTGTGTGAGACCATACTCCTTGTAATGTGCTGGTGCCCCATCAAATGTTGTTTGCTGATATATGCCCAGACCTAACGGGACTGGCATCGACTACTTGTGAACATGAACTGGAAAAATGGATTTGAAAATGGATAAATTGGGTTCTTAAACATATGCTAATGCTCCAGCATCCCCACGACCATGCTCGGGATAAAGTGGGTTTAGAAGATGGATGGAGGAATGCTAAGCACATAATTGCACACAAATAAGAACAAATTATTGATTGTCACTGGTTTAGCTTTTGGGGCTATTTGAAAATGCATTTTGTCAATATCATTATTCTAAGTACTCAATACAGACCTGACCTATATCGCAGATACACATGCATAAACGTACATTCCAGCATACATAAGTACATTCATAAAAATGGCTGGTTTCTTTAATGGCACTTTTTGCTTCTATACTGGGTTGTATGGTTCCTCGTAGAGCTGTTTATTGACAAAACAGCATTTCATTCTGGGAAGGACTCTTTGCATATGAAGTTGGTTCTTTCAGCTTTGAAAAACCTCTTAATGTGAAACCTGCAAGAGTGTAATTGCAGACCGCAGTACCTATGAGGTCAGTCATATGATGCCCCAACATCACAAAACGCCCTTAACGTCAGTCACGTAACAACCATCACATTAGACCAGGGGTGGGCAAATTCATTCCTGGAGGGCTGCGGGTTTTTGTTCCAACCCAGTTGCTTAATTAGAAAACAATCCTTGCCAATAATTACATTTCATGGCTTGTTAGTGCTTTAACTCTGCTATGTCAAGTCATTCTCATATCCTAGATTTTTTTTTTCCATTCTAAGGATATCATGCAAATACTTTGAAGTGTAAAACGGATGGGAAATTCTCAATCCTTCACTTTTTTCTCTTCTCTTTCCTTCCAAGTATTTAATTAAACCAAATAGTGCACGATAAATACACACGTGTAAAGGGTAACAAGCAAAATGGATAACTGCTGGTTTCTTTTGTCATTTGCATCTTATTGCTAATAAGGAGCAATTAAAAACCAAGAATGCAGCTGTTTAAGACTTAAATAAGCAATAAGGGTTCATAATCTTAACGAGGGAGACAACTAAAATGAATCAGAAGTGTTTCTAGAGCAATAAGGGCTTCTTATTAAGCAATTGGGTTGAAACAAAAACCTGCAGCCACTGCGGCCCTCCAGGAATGAATTTGCCCACCCCTGCATTAGACTATGGTTAACATTAGGGCCCCGTTACACTGTAGTTAACATTAGGGTTGCAGGAGAGTTATCTGACTCAAAGGGTGTTTTCTGACTGACGTTATGGGCATAATCTGACCTTTGTCATAGGCATTGCAAGCTGCAGTTAGACCAGTATGGTAGGCTGCCTACAAGGAAAACCTGAACTTAGCAGTATGCAGCATGTGCATTTCACTTATGGATGGCAGGTTGGACAGTGAATCACTACCTCAAATTTCAATAATTCTGGATTCTGTTCCTTGCTTGGTCACTGTGTGTATGGGATGCATGCATCTTCAAGTGATGGAGTGCGTGTTCTCCGAATACGTTTACTCACACTTTTCACAAAGTGTACACGATAGGTAATTGTTTTCATAAGAATTATTTACAAACACTTTCAAATCACATCAGTTCTTTTTTCTGTGCGGCTCCTCCAAACTCATTGGTATGTGAAAACTCCCCCACATATAATATACTATTTTTGTCTTGATACCTAGTTATGCAATATGTCAAACTTTCCCATCATTTATTTTCCCCATAAACCCGAAAATCTCAAATTTTTAGGCTATTTTGGACCTTATTTTGTTCTGGAAATTGCATCCATACGATAAAGTAATACAGGTGTCTTCAGCAAAATGATTAGATGGACTTGAAGTTGTGTATGTTACATCAACTGACCCCAGAGGTAAAAAGCTTTCCACAAAACTTTGAAGAAATGGGAATCGGTAATATAGGCATGGGGAGTATTGTTTTATGCTATGTTGAGGTTGATGATCGGGATTATATTTTTGATACTTCATTCTTTATCTGTGGTCCTATCCCTCTAAGTGCCACTCCCAGAAGGTTAAAGATGAAAATTTTCAAACGTAAGCATGTGAGTTATGGTTTTGGACTATTTCAAGGTCAGTAATTATGAATATGATGCTTTTTATATTTTTGATCCTTTACTGTGATCTAGCCCCCCAATTAACCTCTATAAGAGGGTGAAAACGACACATTTATATTACAATCGATAATATTTAGACTTTAAACATTTAAACTGAAGCACACATTTAATATTCCAAAAACAGTATTTGATAAATCGTTATACTTCTACCACATGAAGTAAATCATTACATTTCTTATGAACATCCCAAATAAGGGCGATTTACACTGATTCGGGCTTTTTGACGATATGCGTGCATGCAGTTGGGTGTACTATACGACAAGGAGTACTGTTTGGGGTTTGATTTAGCCAGGCGCCCGAAGGAACTGCGTGCTAGGAACACTATTTAAGTAGCTGATAGATATGTGGGGAAAACAGTGATGGGAATACAAGTACAGGGGAAGAGAAAAAGCGAGGGAGGCCAAAGCGGAGGTGGATGGATAAAGTAAAAGAACATCTGAACGAAAAAGGTCTGCCTGGGCTGGGGACGGGGTGCAGGACCGAGAGATAAGGAGAAGGGTGATCAAGCACATCGACCCCACATCGAAGTGGTAAAAGATGAAGAGGAAGAAGAAGAAGAAGAAAATGAATAGATAGATAGATAGATAGATAGATAGATAGATAGATAGATAGATAGATAGACCGTTGTATATGATTACTGTACATCGTAAATTTAATTCAAATTCATAAAAACCTGTTTAATATGTCTGTCCATCGCAGCGCGCATGTACATACCCATTCACACACGAGTCAATTTAGTCCCCGCTAGTTAACTTAAATCACGCTTTTGAAGTGTCTCGATGCCTGCTCAATAATCCAGGTAAGGAAATTCTAGAAAGTTGCGCCCTGTGTTGGCTGGGATTGGCTCCAGCAGACCCCCGTGACCCTGTATTCGGATTCAGCGGGTTGGAAAATGGATGGATGATTCTGTACATCTGGACATAGTTCTTTTCCAGGGAGATACGTTACATCAGTCATCCAAGGAAGAGGAAGTCATTTGGATGAGTGATGTAACGTCTCTCCCTGGAAAAGAACTACGGTATAGCCAGATGAAGTGAATCAACTTTCTAGAACGCTTTTGAAGATGTAGTGGGAAAAGCAGATCACTCGGAAGGAAACCCACGGCTAAAATATTCAAAGGCGCGAGATTCGAACCTGAAGCAGCGATCTACTGCGCCACCCACGATAAATTAAACTTTCAGAAAATTGCACGCCAATACAGGGTACATTTAAACTTATTTTATTACACCAGAAACATAAGTCCATTAATTTACTGAGTTTGTGTAATCTAATTGTAAGGTCATGAGTAGTAGATATATACATACCAGCTGAAAATTTTTATTCATTTGCTCATATATTAAAAGATATGATAATGCTGCCTAAAACACGCTTAACAAAATCTAGCATGCCTATGTCATTCAATTAAAAATGCAAGGGTTACAATGGACAAAGCTAAATGTCGCCAATATTAGTGTATATACGGCTCGTCTCTCACGTGGAAGTAGTGCACCTTTTAGTTTGATACATGCAGTGTAGGGCTGTCCCTATTTTTTTTTTTTACTATATTTGTAAGTAAAATTGGTAAACAAAGCATAAGCTGCAGGGACGGTCTCGGATAAACACGGTTGTGTCGTGTCGCTACTGTGAAGTTGCACGGTTGCTTACAGTCAAATACGTTGTGAAGAGGGGCGCTCGGGATGCGGCTGCATTTCCAAGAAGTGATGCTTTGGCAATGCGCCACGAAGTCCTGAGCTGGGATGTCACTCAGCGTCGTCGTTCTTTTATAACCTAAAAGGGAATTCATTTCATTCCAAACAGAAGATACATTCGAATATCGCTGTCTGCTTGCTCGAATAGGTTTTGACATCGTTTGGAAGTGGTGCCGCCTTGGGATCGCCTCTTTTGAACGGGACACCTTGCAAAAATGGAAGGGCTGAGTGGGAGAGGAGAAGTTTAATGAAGTCAGTTCATGCGTGAGTGTCCAATGGACCTTTGTCGCTGGTGTGGTTTAGAGAGGGGATCTGCCGCATTTTCCGGACAAACCTGGATTTACAGGTAAGCTTTCCTCACCTTTAGTTCTAACTGTACAAACTAGTGTTATTGGAATAATCGCTGGCTTATGTGGTATTTTGAGAAACTTAACGAATACTTTTTTTTACATTAAGAATGTAGAAATGTTGGTTAATCAAATTAAGCTTTACGTTAAAAATGGCAAGTATAACAGAGTTGATTTAAAATCTACTTTTCTTTGTTTCTACATTGCACAATCGCCAGTGTTAAACACTTAAAGTTCATATATGAAAAGTGTTTCCATTTATACACTGTTTTTATGTGGAAGTGCTTAGTTATTATGTGTGGTATTTTTGTATGACGACGTCAATAAACAATTAAACTAAAATTCTTAAAGACATTTTTGAAAAGTCCAGAGTGGATGATGGCCTGATAATAGTTAGGTGGAAAATTTTGTGGTAAATTGTCACATTCACTCATAGGATCGTGCTCCGTAATTAAGCATTGCGTGCAATCATGAGAACAAAATGCAGATATGTGATATTATGAGCAAGTTTAGTCTCTGTAATGTATTGTATAGCACATGATCATAATGTTAGAAAGTAAGTTGTGTCATTCGAATAAAAGGGGTACATGTTAATAATTACCATTGGCATCACTCGAATTTAAATATTGTGTTTGTGGACGTTTTATTTATTTATTTAATTAAATGGACAGAATTAAACGAAGAAGACCGTTTGTACCTAAAACGCATTAGCCAAAAGGAAGTCAATTGCATTAGGAAAAGCAAGCCAATAGTATTTACTTCTCAAACATATTCTCATATGATCATTGCCAAGGTTCCTAGTGCAGCACACAATGAAACAGTGTAAAAGATGTGGATGTTTACACATTCATTTTTTTACATACTTTAAACTAAGACGCAGCCCTGGTTTTGTATTGTGTGATTTGTGATGAACATCATTAAAAATGAAGTAAAATATTTCCATAGTCAATTGGAAAAAATATCACACACGTATATAAAAGATTACTCCACATAATGACCAATATAGGCAATATCAGAATAATCTTTCACTTAATTACGCTTATCTGGCCAGAAAGAGTTCACTCACTTTGGCTAAAAGCAATAATAATGCCCTGCCACTACCTGAACATTGCAGTTAATTAGGTGGAAAAAAGGCCGCTCAAATTCTAGCTTTAGTAGCATATCACTTGGTTGCTTGGCAGGCTAAATGTACATTGCATCTAAAATAGCTATGCATGCTTTCAGTGTCTTTGCAGTCAATTATCCCAGCCACTCAATATTCGAGCATATCATTCTCTGGAGGAACATGTGTTGCAAAAATTTTATCACTTAACTGTCACCAAGCAGAAAAGTAATATTTGAGAAGCATGAGAAAGATTACAGTGAATCTAAATGTTAAATTAAATGTAAAATATTTAGTGGGAATTCTGGGACAGTTGTATAGATATTGTGTGTGCAATTAATACAAACTGCAACTATGATGACATTATTGGAATTCGACAGTCTCTTGGATAGGTTTTAACTTGCTTGAATTGAAATGTGATTACAGACTGCTTACCATTTGGTTTCCAAATGATATTCCAAACTTGAACACTGGAGGCCACAATTGATTCATCTTACTTTTTTGCAGATCAGTGAATTGTGTGTATATCAATTTAAAAACTTTTTGCCTCTTATAATGTACAATGTTAACATAAACATACCTGCTAGAACAAATGTTCCAAACATGTAAAGCTTCAATTAATGTCAGTAGTGTGTTACCAGTCATAAAATAGCTTTATTGTGCTTTAAAATATTCCCTTTCTGTTAGATTTCACATTTTGACTGCCTTTTGGTTGGCATCTCAGTTGATTTCTTTTCAGCTGATTAGCCGAGTTACTAATATCAAACTCATTAGCACTTTGGTGCAAAGTATCATTTGATGCACCAGATTGTCTTGTCTGCATGGTACTGATTTGTTTCTTATTAAGACTACAGTACAGAATATTGTGTGATGGTGTCAGTGGCCGTAGTCAGTAGGGCAGCAGTGGAATAATTGAATTTATTCTCCTTGCAGGCAAAATTCTTATAGAAGTTTTCAGTTTGAAAAACACTTTGAATTTAGGATTAATTAAAGTTTTACCACTTAAGAAAAATGCGTGTAACGTACCAATTTCTGCTAATAAATGGAGGTTTAGTTGTTATATGGCTTCTAATTTTAAAGTACTCTGTACACTTGACAATACTATTTCTACAACTACTATGTATAGTCATTTGAGGTTTTACATGGCACAATAACATGTGATTCAAGGTACTGTACCATTAAACTGTCCATAGGCATGTCTCAAAAATTAATTTGGGGTGAACACTGAAAATCCTCATACGCTTGAAGTCTGTATTTTAGGTCCAAATCCAACCGTCCGCTGTGTCTACTTTGCAATGAAAATAAGTTTATCATTCCATAATGGAAGACAGCAAGAAAATAAAAAGCCATTTTGAAAAATATGCTAGGAGTAAAGAAAATAACACATACAGCAACATTTTGTAAGGATGATTTAGTGTTTAGCCATGTATGCCCTCCCCCATATTTCTGCTAAGGTGCCTTCTTTTTGGGGTTTGCTCAGATGGGTTTCTTTTCACAGTACAAAGTCATGAATACAGACTAATTAACAGAACTGAAAGTGCCCTAGTGTAATGGTGCATTTTTTTTAAGATTAATAAATTATATAGCCTTGTGCCCTGTGTTGGCTGGGATTGACTCCAGCAGACCCCCGTGACCCTGTGTTCGGATTCAGCGGGTTGGAAAATGGATGGATGGAAATTATATAGCCATCTCAACCAGTCTAGGATCTTTCCTTGTGCCTGTTGTTACTCTCAATAAAGTTGTGCTATAAATAGTTTTGCATTGATTAAGTTGGTGAAATGAATACACAGTTGAAAATTTTAAAAATAAAAATTTGGAAAGATATTTAATCCAAAAGTTTCCTTTACTCGAGAATGTCCAATAATGCACTGTTAAGCAGACAAAATTGCCCCCTTTATTGGAAAATGTCAATTTCAAGTATGTTTTTGAAGAGTGTAGGTAATTCCCATTCTCATCAAATCAAATGTTTTTAAAATTCCATCATAAATAATAATATACATTTAGTGACAAATGACATAACTGAAGCAAGGTATCTCTGCCTGAATTTGTGAGCAGGGCCATTTTCAGCCTTTTGAGGCCCCTCTTTGTTTTCTGGAGGCTAGAGATCCACCAAAACAGACATCCATGCTTGTGTAGTTCTTTTTGATTTTAACCCTTCTTTAGCTGTTTTTTTAGTTGTTGCCACTGTTATAGTTGTTTGAAGATTTATAAAATGCACAGGGCAGGTTAAATGACATGCTGAAGGTCATACTGTATAATGACAGTGATGAGTAGACCTTCAACCTTATGTTCTATAGTTCAGTTCCTTAAGAGCTAAGGGGAAAAAACGTGCTGATGTGGAGATTACTTGACAATACATGATGGGGGACATTTTACTTTTAATGGAATCTCTAGTTTTCCAACATATTTGCTTACTGCATTCTCGTAATTCAGTCGTTCCAGAAAATTAAACTGAAAGTGAGGAAGGAAAATGGTAAATTTCATAAGTGGTACATTCAAGCTTGTACAATCTTCTTTACAGGTGAGTAAATATTCCTTTTTCACTAGCTCAGGTTTCACCTTGTATCAGTTGTTAGGCAACATATTCCTTAGCTGGGTCTGTTACTTGTTCAATGCTTCCAAAAAGTGAGATTATGTCATGTTCTAACCGTGGTGAACAATATATATCATGCAAGAAGCATAGTATTGTATTGTATATGCCATTGATTGGGATGGCCTATATGTAGCAGTTGCTGAGCGAGTATGCTATTGCTGTTTCTTTAAGATATTGTTGATCTTTAATTAATTGTATGTTACAGTACATGTGTCTGATAAAGTTAATTATATTCATTTCTAATTGTAGGTAGTTATATAGCCAAGAAAATAAGGAATCATAACAATGGTACCCTTTTTTGTTTACCTGTACCGTTTTAACAAAAGTTACTCAGTTTGTTTTAGTTGATATCATGGATCCTCTGGATAGTATACTCAGTACTGTATATTGTACTATTTATTGGCATTTACAAAAAATGAAAGTAAGGCTGCAGGCCTTTAGAAGAAGAATTGGTCATGTAGTATAATATGGAGCTTTTTCTTAAAAGTGGAAAACAGTGATAATTTTAGAGTGAAATGAGGAAGTAAACCAAGTACTTTGAATTAGATGCAAAAACAGCAATATGATTGTCATATAGGGCTGTGTACACAGTACATCAATATTAAAACAACACAGATGATAACTTATTAAAAAATATTCAGTTGTTTAAAATTTGACCATTAAAGTTAGACATAAAAAGCTATAAATTGAACATTTGTTGAAGTTTTGTTGATTTTTTAAAATTTCATATTATACTTGAACTGAAATAATGTCTGTGATATTAAAAAAAATCAAGTAAAATATAACCCTTCATCCGTATGGATAATCTTATACATAAGTAGGATGAGAGTCTTTACTGACAAAAAAGATGTAATATGCATTGATAATTTGCCTCATAATGTCTTGTGAATAAATATAAGATAATGATTTATTCATTCTTGGTTTAAGGAAGACCAACCCACCGTTAAATAAAGTATGCAATGATGGTTCCCTTAAAAGATATGTATAGTATTTTTGAAGTCAAAGTTGTTTTTTCACAAACATAATATATACTGTAGGCATTTGGTATGCAAAATTGTGTGCCAAAGTCCAATGTTTTCTATACATTTAAAAAAAATCATGTTTGCACTGGCCTTTTACATTGGAATTAACAGGGCACATCTGCTGCCGGAAAACAAGTCTTAAAACTTACTGAACATGACCATTTTTCAAGCCAAGGGAGTTGTCGAATATTGACCCACATCTTGCAATTACACAGGCATTGTAAAATAGCTTATACTTGTCATTTTTGACCAAAGAAAAACCAATATTATGAGATTCAGCCATTTGAAAAAGAAAATCATCTATGCATGTTACCTCAGTAGTCTTCTGTAATGACCTTTCAACCAGGAGTGGATTCCTCTCAAAAGACCAAATCACAGTAAACTGTTCATACCATGTGGTTGGTTTTGTTTTGATTTCCTTCTATATTTATGTGAGAACTCACACAGGTGAATCGAAAAGGTATACTTACTTTGAGATAGTTAGTACTAGGAATATGCTATGATTATTTCCTGATCCCTTTTGTTGCGACAAAAATGCATTGGAAATACGGAAGGCATGTTTCGTCTTATCAAAATTCAAAGAGGACATATTTGATAAGTTTTAGGCTTTTTATTTTCTGGTAGTACTTCTTGCTGTATTGCCTCCCTTGTAAAGCACCAGTGCGAGAAAGATATTTATTTAAAATTTTTAGAAAATGCTGGACTTTGGAACACAGTTTTGTGTGGGAAATGCATATATACAATGTTTATGAAGAAATAACTTCAACTTGAAAAGTACAGAGCATATCCTTTAAGAGTCTTCAGTAATGAAGTGAGGGTTACTGAGATAGTATTTAGGGACTTCAGTTTTCTTTACTTAGTACTCATATAAATAATGCCAGCATAATCAAAAACTGAAACAAAAGTAGATTGGACAAGTTTTTTTGTCCTATACTATAAAGTATGACCTATTTCTGTGGATAAAAGCTTGCTTACAAAATTTTTAGTTTCTTTGCTAATTTATCAATTTGAGCATTTTTAAAAAAGCTTGTCATCTATTCATATGTTAATTTACTAATAGAAGCTTACCTGCTCAATAAAGGTTCCTTTCAGTGTCTGAACCTCCAAGTACTTATAAATAATATTGTAAGTGGAAGAAAAAATGATTTACTTCTACCTGCATTTAAAATTTAAGCGTATATCTACAATGTATTCAGAAAGTATTCAGACTCCTTCACTTTCTACATACTGTTGATTTTATTTTAAATGGTTAATTTTGACATTTATGCCCATCGAACTACACTCAGTAACCCATAATGACAAAGTGAGAACATGTTCTCTGAAAACTTTGTAAATTTTTAAAAATCAAATACTGAAATCTCATGTAAGTATTCAGACCCTTTGCTGTGGCAACTCCAAAGTTTGGTCAGGTGCTTCCTATTTGCCTTAATTATCTCTGAGATGTATCTAGAACTTGATTGGAGTCCACCTGTGGCAAACCAAATTGCTTGGACATCATTTATAAAGACACACACCCAGGTATTTAATGTCCGACAATTCAGACTGCAAGTTAGGAAAAAATTCAAGCCATGAATGCCAAGGAACTCTCAGTTGATCTCTGTGATAAAATTGTGGTTAGGCATAGATTAGGTCAAGTGTTTCCAGAATCACTGTGGACACAATAATTGTGAATAACTGGGAAATGGAAGACGATTAGAACCAGCATCTTCCCAAACTCAGCAGGCAAGAAGTGCCTTGGTCAGGGAGATGTCCAATAACCCTGTGGTCACTCTAACAGAATTGCTGAGATATAAGAACCTGTCAGAAGAATAACCACTTCAGCAGCACTCGATCAATCATGTGTTTCTGGCAGAGACTAAATGGAAGCCAAGAAATATGACAGACCAAAGAAAGTTGATAGTTAAAGGACTCTGGAAACGTGAGGAAAAAAATTCTTTGGTACCGATGAGACAAAAATGGAACTCTTTGGGCAGAACTCCAGGCACTATATCTGGTGAAGTTCAGCTGCTACACATCACCTGCCTATTACCATCCTTGCATTGATGCATGGTAGATGAGCAACATACTATGAGGGGGGCTTCTCAGTGGCAGGGACAGGGACAGAGAGACTGGTTAGAATTTAGGGATGTATCTAGCCATATACACAGAGGTCCCTGAAGAAAACCTGCTCCAAATGGTTTATTTTTCAGCACAACAGCTACCCAAAGCATACAGCCAAGATGCTGGAGTGGCTTCAGGACATGCCTCTGACTGTCCTTGAATGGCCCAGATAAAGTCCAGGATGGCAGTTTACAGATGCTTCCTATCCAGTCTAACAGAGCTTGAAAGGGTCTGTCAGGAAGAATGTGTTAAACTGGCCAAATCTAGGTGTGCATAGCTTGTGGAGACTTGCTCAAGAAGACTCAAAAGTTGTAAATACTGCCAAAGTAGTTTCTACATATACTAAATTAAGGTTCTGAATACATACAAGAATAAGAGATTTTATTTATATTTTTTTAAATGAATTTGCAAACTTTTTTGAAAGCATTTACACTTTGACATTATGAGTCATTGGGAGTAGATTAATGAGCAAAAATATAAAATTTACCCAGTTTAAAATTAAAAATACAATATAATAAAGTGTTCAGAAAGAAAAGAGGTCCCAGTACTTTCTTTTTCCTATGTCTAAAGGTGTTTTAAATGCTGTTGAATGTGACTTGAAAATCATACATGACACAGTTTACAGTTTATGAAGACATATACAAAACTATGCATAAAGATGAATTTTACAGTTTTTACTTCTATTTAGTTGAAACAGAACTACATCTTTGTAATTTCAATTAATTGAGATTAAATAGTTCCTGAGACAGCACATTGGGTTGTGTTACAAAGATAACTACAAATCCAGTAGCACATGTTCTCAGCAAGACCAATATTAGTAGGCCTTTCTAACAGATCATTTTGTGACACTATATCAATGCTTTTGCATACAGATGCATTCAACGTGGGATTACACCAGGGATCGGCTCGGAGCTCTTTCTCATTTACAATGGTGATGGACAGGTTGACAGTCCTCATGGACTGTGATGTTTGCTGATGACATTGTGATCTGTAGCGAGAGTAGGGAGCAGGTCGAGCAAACCCTGGAGAGGTGGAAATATGTTCTAGAGAGGAGAGGAATGAAGGTCAGTAGGAACAAGAAAAAACACGTGTGTAAATGAGAAGGAGGTTGGTGGAATGGTGAGGATGCAGGAATTAGAGTTGGCAGAGGTAGATGAGTTTAAATACTTGAGATCAACAATACAGAGTAACAGGGATAGTGGAAGAGAGGTGAAAAAGAGAGTGCAGGCAGAGTGGAATGGGTGGAAGGGTGTCAGGAGTAATTTGTGACAGACGGGTATCAGCAAGAGTGAAAGAGAAGGTCTACAGGACGGTAGTGAGACCAGCTTTCTTATATGGTTTGGAGATGGTGGCACTGATCAAAATACAGGAGACAGAGCTGGAGGTGGCAGAGTTAAAAGATGCTAAGATTTGCATTGGATGTGATGAGGATGGATAGGATTTGGAACGAGTACATTAGAGGGTCAGCTCAGGTTGGACAGTTTGAAGACAAAGTCAGAGAGACAAAATTGCGTGGGTTTGGACATGTGCAGAGAAGAGATGCTAAGTATAATGGGAAAAGGATGCTAAGGATTGAGCTGCCAGGCAAGAGGAAAAGAGGAAGGCCTAAGAAAAGCTTTATGGATGGAGTGAAAGAGGACATACAGGGGATGGGTTTAACAGAGCAAGATGTAGAGGACGGGAAGATATGGAGAAAGATGATCCACTGTGGCAACCCCTAATGGGAGAAGCTGAAAGAAGAGAAAGAAGATATCCATGCTTTTGCATAAATCAATAAAGCGTGCAAAATAATTTATTTTCAGTGTGGTGCTGTAGCTATCCTGGCTAATAAATGTTTAAGGGGAGCCTGAAATGTATCAGTTGTTGTAAGGACTTAGCTATGCGAGAAAGGTTAGAAATTGATCTATAATTATTTAACTCTATACAGTTTCACTGTTATGGGTTAGAACATATGGTGTTGTCCAAACCCTAGGAATAACCTAATATTTTAGATTAAAAACATCATATATTTTTTAGCTGCCAGAGTAGAGGATCTGGACCTAGCTGGTGAGGACCAATGTATTCCCTAGTGCTGGTAGAAAATAAAACATCAGGGACTTTATATATCATTTATAAATCACTTTCTAAGTTACCTGTCAGAGACAGGTAATAGAATAAATAAAAAAAAGACTTGATATTTGATGCTTGATGCTCAGCATTCATTTTACTTCATTATTCAGTATCCTTAAGTGTCTCAACCTGTCTTGTCCGGCTCATCTCCTCTCAATTGCATTCCCATAAAGCTTGTTTGTTATATTTTATCATTTTGAGGTGCCTTGCTCACCTCCTGTCTTTCTTTTTGACTACCCCCCAATGGGCTCCCATTACCCACTATGAAAACATCATTTACATTCTTGCGAATACTGCCAGTCATTGAAGCTAATTCTCAACTTTTCTCCTATGCCTTTCCTCTGTATCTTTCTGTGTCTTAGTCTGTCCTTCTTGGCATTTCTTGTCTCAATTGCATTTGTATGAGTAGCCAAAGTGAAACTGACCAATCAAACCCAAGCTAAACTGACAAATCAGATTGCTTGGAGGGAATGGACACAGACACCGACAGTAGCATGTTATTACATAGTAAATTTATAGCTGAACAATTTAATTATTTTCTAAAATGTGGCAGAATCTGCTTTATAGCCAGCCAAACAATCTGTGTTATAATTTCAGCTTTCCTACTCAGTTGAGCTTGAGTTTAGTCTATTCATACAGGCAAACCAGGCTACTGCATAGGGCTGCTCTTGAACAAGCGTGGCCAAATGTACCACTTTAAATTTGATGGTGGAGCACATCATCCTACCAAGCTCTCTCTAATTGTGTAGAATGGCAGAGAATTGTGTCCCCGCATGTGCCATCCACCCCTGACACTATGGCAGTGGTGCCAGTTATGATCAATAATGTGAGATTTTGTTGATCTAAAACAAATACAAAGAGCAGGCACTCCAAAACACAAATGTTCATTCTTACAATACTTCTCAGAAAGTAGCAGTAAGGGCTTGTTTATACTTCATGCTCAGAACGTGTACCCGCCCGCATCATGGCTGCCAGTCATTCTCAGCATTCATTTGACGCGTCCTCTGAGCAGGACCTCAGAAATTAACGTGACGCTTGCGCGAGTTGCAGTACCAGCAAAAAGTCAGGGGGCGCAGTATGCTAAATGTTGGAATGTGACATCAGAGTCTCTGGTTACTGTCTACATGTGACAGAAAGCCTCTTTGCGGATCCTACAAGATCGATGTGTGCGCTTCAATGTTTGATGAATAGTTTGATGTGGTGAAGTAAAATGCCGACATACAAATGCATTCATGGTGCTTTTATATCCAAGCGCCGCATATTCCTGATCGTAATGACACAATACATTTTTAAAAGTCTCACATGCCGTCTTCTGTGCCGTCTTTTTTTTGTAGGGCTTCCTCTGGACCTGACAGCAGCAGCAAACCAATAGATCGCCACTCAGAACACATTAAATGTATGATATTCCAACTCTCTGCACATTTAGAATCCTAAGATTTATACTTGATTTCACTTTCATGATGAAATGCATTAAAGTATGTATGTTACATTTTACAGATAAATCGTTAATTTTGTTTAAATAATGAATACTGTTAATAATTACACACATGTGGGTGACACAGTGGCAGAGCAGTAGCACTGCTGTCTTGCAGGGAGTCACTTCGCTGGCATTCTTTGCCTGGAGTTTGCATGTTTTCCTTCTGGGTTTCCACAGTGTGCTCTGGTTTCCTTCCAAAGATATGCAGATTTGGTGGCACTAAAATGATGCTAGTGCATGTGAGTGCATGTATTCACCTTGTGATGAGCTGATGCCCATCCAGGGATTGTTTCAGCTTCGTGCCCAATGCTTGCTGGAATGGACAACTCCTTGGATTGATGGATTTAATCATTAAACATCCTTTTCAGAGATATTGCGGTAGGGTGTCATCGGAATTTAATGGGTGTTCCAGGCAATTCACAACACAGCAAAGCCAAACCTGTTCTCACCGTGATGATATCTCACACTGCCACCTGGTGGATTCCTCCAAATTTCTGTAAAGTACGCGCGCATGTATAAACAGGAAAATGCTTGCTTAGCTGGAGCGTCTGCTGCAGCATGTATTGTGAAGTATAAATCCGGCCTAAGAGTGCACCTCACTCTTCCCATCATGGTGGCTTCAGGTGAACATATCCTCTCAAAACTAAAGCTGAGAGAGTAGAGAGAGGTTAGGAGCATGGGTTGGTATAGCGCATTGCCGCACCCACCACACGACAAACCAACTCAGGATCCAGATTAGGACCCGAGTGCAGCCATGCAATGGGTGACACCTCAGCACCACACTAGTTCAGATGGAGTGGAACAGTGTGAGGTTTTTATGGTGGCTGGAGTGCCAATTCTGCCACCAACCACCAAGTTCTTCCCTGCAGGTTGGAGGGCCTACATGCAGGGATGGATGCAGATTAACGTCATACCCAGGACGGAGTAATTGCAGGTTAAGGGCCTTGCTCAAGGGCCCAACAAGGCAGAGTCCCTTTTGGCATTTACGGGATTCGAACTGGCAACCTTCCGATTGCCAGTGCAGATCCCTAGCCTCAAAGCCACCACTCCGCAAAAAAAAATATACGTCCACATTTTTAAAAGACAGTAACATTTTCTATAGAGCATGCACTGGCTCAGATAATTTGTCTAGAATGCACACATCTGTAAAGTAAGTGTAATTAATGTAGTGTGTTAATTAATATGATAATTCTGTTTTTACTTTTTGAAGTATGCTACTAGTCTGGTTTGTGTAGAAACATTTTCTTTATAGACTTTCAGTTTGTGTCTTTTGATGTGCATGTGCTTGAGAGAGAATTTATGTATAAAACTGTCATTAAAGCCTCAGAAATCTTGCAGAGCTCAAGTTGGCCTCAATGTGTGTCCTATAGCCTACTGGGAGTGTTGAAAATGGAAGTGCTGAAAAAAGGAAACACTGTAGTATTTACTCTGAATGTGTGTGAGCACATATAGCTTTTGTGTATTATTTCATGACTTTGTAATGTTGCAGATTCAGAAGGCTGAGCACTAATTATGTTTTGCTTAGAGTGGCAGAATAGCATACATCAGCCCTGGTTGTTCAAACCTGTTTCTTAATGGACAAAAGGTTTGCCAGTCAGAAATAGAAGCAGTGTACTCTGTAGTTTCCATTTTCAAGTTTCTGTTGTAGATAATTTCAGACATTTCAGTAGTAAGTTGTGGACAATATTTATTTTTTAAACAGAACATACTTATCTGCTACAGAACTTAAGAAATCATCAAGAACAAATCTGGATCAACATTTGGATCAATTAAGGTACATTGTCAATGTAGGTCAAACTTAAATCACACAAATCTTCATCTGTAAAGTCTCCTAAGTTTATTTTCACAATAAATTGTGGTTGACGCATTAAAAATTGTTCCTCTCTGATACAGACAATAGAACAGTTGTCACTAATGTAAAGAACAAAAATAAGACTAGCAGTTCCATTCATGTTCACTGCTGCTGACAACATTAAACAAACAGGCACGTGACCATTGAACTAAGTGTGATAACCTTGGTGACTTTATAGAAAATTATGGTCAAGTAAACTCTGTAGTACTTATCTATTCATTTTTATAAATAATTTATACTCTGGCTACTTTATGACTTACTGTCATGTAATGTTTTTTATAGCACCCTAAGGTTAAAATGACATACAGTGAGGCTGCCACTGTATGTCATCAGTCCTTCGTAAAAATATTAGAAATACATCAGCACCTTTTAAACAAAAACCTTCATAGGGACGGCCAAATGTAAGTCTTCTGTCTATGCTACATTACTAGCTTTTCCTTCATATTTGACCTTATTTCTCTGTGATAAAGCCTGGGGGCTGACTGAATCCCTGAATGACCTCTAAGTTTTCTGCTGCAGTAAATGAATGTCAAACGATTGGTTTAATTTTACAGATGAATTAGGAGAAAGGCAGCTTTGGTTTGGGTAAATTCTTTATAAAATTGGCAAAAAATAAATATTTGATACTTGTAGGAAATCTATCACAAACAAAAAGCAGGAATATAGTTACATCATGGCAATAGGAATGTTACTATTCTACCATTCTCTTACTGGAATTGACTTTGGTGCAATGTTACATCTGTGTTTTATAAATATGGTTAAAATATGTACATTAGGATTGAGGTGCACCTTATTTATACAAACCATGTGAAATTAAGAACTACTGTACATGAAAGTATTACGAATATTCTTTATATGTGAATGATCTGTAAGACCAATGAGAGAGATCAATTTGTAAAGACCCCTAGACTCAATATTAAAGTTAAATTAAATGTTTAAATTTTTAATTGTGACCAGTTGCTTAATAAAAAATATGATTAATATCATTAATTCCAATGGTAGTATAGTTGTAGCTATGAAAGGCTGGTACATATTTTAAAACAATGGTGTAATATGAATGATTAATTATTTTCATTAAATGTGAGAGTTTAATTTAAGAGAATAATGTGATGCTAGGAAATAGTCTTCTGAGTAATTACTTAGAAATTTTTTTCTGTGAATAAATCTTTCATCAGTTCTGCTAATAAATGTTGTCTGGTACAATTCAAGATACAGTATTTTATCTATTTACTGCATCAGTAAAAACAAGTTTTTTTATTTTTCAAAGAGATTTCATTGCATATATACAATAGAATTTAATTGTGTTTTAATCATTAACACTTATTAGCATGGATATTTATTGTCCTATTTATTTTGAAATATTATAATGCTTATCAGTATAGATAATAAAACTAGAAAATTATTCTGTTTCTAACACATGATTAATCGTGATCTAAATTTAATTTTCAGTGAGGCTGCAGTAGGAAATTTGTGAAGTTATTCAACATGGAACTTTTCATTATTTGGATTTTTTCCCCATTTTACACTGAAAGTTTGTGTTAGTGTTAAAGCAATCAGAACAGTTTCATCAATGCCTGATGTAAATTTGCCAAGTGTCTGGAACATATTGTAGGAATGCAGCACCATTGTCCTATGAGAAATTCCATTTTCTGGTGTAAAATACTTTCTCAGAGCATGTCCATAATCACACTTAAGTTTAACTAGCATACGTTTTAAATGATTTAATGTACACCATTATCTTATGGATGGTGCGTTGTACTACTGGAAGTTATAATACTAATGACACAAAAATCCTTCAACATCGGATTAACATGGTCTTTCAGAATTGATTGTATGTATTTCTACTTAAGTTGCATTCTAAAATGTTCAGTGGATATTCAGGGAAATACACTTACATTATTAGAGAGCCATAAGGACCCTTCACTATTGTGCTATAAATTAACAGAGTTGATTGGCTTTTCCCTTTACAGTATGTCCTCTAACTTCACAGTTTGCTGTGGGCAAAGTGCATTAGCTTTCATCTGTTGCTATTACATATTTTTTTAGTTGTTTATATCAAATACATCTTTTTTGAGACTGATATTTTAACTTCTAACTTTATTTTTATCATTCAAAAACAGTGACATTTTACTCTGCCAGAAGCAGAAAGAAATGTTGAGGTAGATCCCCAGTAACCATGTTTATTTGTATTTAAAGATAAAAGGAAAACGTGTGCAATGCACAACTAAAAGTTGCTGATAAAAATATCAGCCAGCTGTGCTCTCTGCAATTTCTTCTTTCTCAGTTTTCTGTCTTAGGACTTGGGTCCCAGTTGGCAGTCAGACACCTTCGTAGGTCACCAGTTTTTATGATGGAATAGCTGGAAGGGGCAGGACTTGCTCCAGGATGTCATGGCTGGGCGGAAGTGCCCTCACTGGGCTTCTTCTCTGGGCTGAAGAAAAATAAGAGGATACCGGTAGTGGTAGCTCCTCCTCTAACCCCAGAATGGTTGTGCTTACCTCAGTTGAGCTTGTCAGGGGACCCCCCCCCCCCAATGCCCATGTGTGGCCAAGTGTTTTGATCAAATGAATACATATACCATTTTAACAATTTGTTTATTAAATCCATCCATCCATTTTCCAACCCGCTGAATCCGAACACAGGGTCACGGGGGTCTGCTGGAGCCAATCCCAGCCAACACAGGGCACAAGGCAGGAACCAATCCCGGGCAGGGTGCCAACCCACTGCAGTGTTTATTAAATGAAAAAATGATTTTATTAAATATGTGATGTAAAATTTTAAAAAGTAATTTATTATCTTTAATTTGCTTTGTATTTAGCTATATATTTGCATATCCATGAGCATTAATTTTATTCTTTGTGACAGAACTGGGGCACTATGGAGCAAACTCCATATCCAGAAAGACACCAGTATAGTCATATGGGATGGAAAGGATAATTTATTACTCCAGATTAACACATACAAGGGGGTGGGGGTTGGGGAATTAAAGAAACAAGAAAAAAGAAAGGAAAGAAAATAACAAAAGACTATGCTGTTTTTGTGCCTGCCTAAACACAACCAGACTAACTAATAAATTGCCATATAGAACATACAGGCCTCTATTTCTTTTATATATAGGCTTCCATTTCTCTCCTAATGCTGGAACTGATAATAACATTTGATGCTGGTCATGAGACCACTGTGTTGAGGGTAGTGCTACTTAGTTCCCATAACTTTGATTAAAAAAAACAAAAAACCCTTGTACTGGATTGCTGTGTGTTGTATGGTATATAGTACAAATCAATTACTTGTAACCACTACTTCCACATATTCTTCTTTTTTTTAGAATTATTAATGTTTTTAATTCAATTAATTAATGTTATTAATTATTAATTTTAAGATTTGGCCCCTGGCTTGTTAGTATACATTTTTAATTCATTTTCAAACTAAACTAAAAAATGTTGCTATCAACGCAGACCTGTACACCAGCCCAACTCAACTGCCTCTCAGACAAGTTACAAGCTTGAGAAATGACACAAAGTGAGCTTAGAAGATGTGATTGCTGCCTTTGTATATAATATCTTAGAATGTAAGTGAATCTGATGAATGTAAAATTGGATATATTTCAGTAATCACCTGGAAGCACTGAAATCACCTCGGCCTAAAGAACCCCGTTATGCTGAACGTTAATGTGAAACAGCGAATATCCAGAGCAAGAATAAAAGTTACAAGCTCATCTGGAGATGGAAGAGGCAAAGATCTGGCACAAGAATAAAAACAAAGTGAAAAGGATTGTTCTATTGCTTTCATACATGTAGTCTGAACTGTTATATCTCATAGTGAGTTATAGCAAGTTTAGGTACTGTAATACTTTGTGTGCTGCAGAGATCCAGCTTAAACCTCTTATTTCAGATGCTATTTTATTGCTGGATGGGTTTCATCAGACTGAGTGGAAAAAGGGGTACTGGAGATTTTGTAAATGTGCAATGGTGAAAAAGGGAGCACAGTACAATAAAAACTAAAATGTGTGATCAAGATATTGAAATGTGGACTGAATTTGTCCATGTCACCGCTCAGGAAAGTAAAGCTACATCATCCTGGCTGGCAACATAAATGATTCACTCTGTACCAAAATCTTAATGATGATTTATTCTGAATGTTGGTGACTTCAGACGAGGAATCAAGTGTTTATTAAGCATGTTCCATTCGTGGATACTACAAGCTAGACTTGCTCTATCCAAATATTAATGACTTTAAATATAAACCTGTGACGGGTGGGTGGTGGCTATTGTTTGCTTCCTTATATTTATTGATTTATTTTGGAGCTTCTGTAAAATTTAAATTTCCCTTTGAGAACAAATAAAGTATCTATCTGTTTATTAATTTTGTCCACATGGGTTATTTCCAAATTGTGAAGACAGTCCTTGATAGCATACGCAGGAAATTTTACCACTACCTTCATTTGCAGGATTACAGTCTTTATAGCCTGAACCACTTTAAGTTTAAGTTGATTAAGAACTGCATCAGTCCCTCCAGCTTTTGGGCATTTTTTTGATTATTGGCCTTGAATAAATAATACACAGTCATGCCTCCTTATCATTCAGGAAGAATTTTACTGTGGTTTTTGGATCAGGTGAGAGTATTTTAATGGACTTACCTGTCCTATGTACATGATTAGAAAAGTCATTCCTTTTTTCAAAAGAAGGCTGGAATGTCTGGTCTGATCATGTGAGGTTGGAGTTTTCTCTGCCTGCACAGTTAAAGCAGATTTGGAACAATCTCCAGGGGAATAATGGAAATTGGACTTTTGAGCATCTTGGGAAGGTACAGTCATTTCCACCGTGTGGTGTATTGGTTTCTCTGACTTTGTCTGTACAGGTGTATTGGTTTCTTTGACTTTGTCTGTACAGAGGTCACTGACCTCCCTGATTTTACCTTGTACCTTACCTAGGGAGTGTTCAGGAATTAGCTTTGTTTTTCTCAGGATGCCACCACCTCATGTTACCCATGAGTGGTATGATGGTGCGGGTCAGCCCCATGCGCTTGTTGCCTTCTGGGGAGTCTCTTGAACCCACTACCACTGATAACGTACCTGAGGAATGGGCCTGGCAGATGAGGACACACACACACACACACACACACACACACACACACACACACACACACACAAACATAACAAGGGTTAGGTGCATACGTGACAGTGCTTTTATTAGAAGAATCCAAAGTGTCCCAAAACAGTGCAGTGATCCAAAATGTTCAATAAATAAATAAACCATAAAAATCAAGGTTGTGGTGGGGGTTAAAAACAATCCATTAAAAAATCCAATAAAACAGAGGTTAAAATTACTTGGCAGGAAGCTGTCCATAAAAACATAAGCCCTGGTGCAAACCTTTGAAAACTGACATCTAGCTTATCCTGTTTGGGTCTCACAGCCCAGAGAGACATTATCCAACAGGCACAGTCACCCTTCTGTCCTTCTTGTGTCTCTGTCGCCCATCCAATGGCAAGTTGCCACCGCGCCTTCACTCTCTGACTCCCGCTGCCTTCCTGGACTTATGTGGCGAGTCCTTTGGAATAAGTTGCAGCCTGGAATCCGGAGCAACCCGCAGCCCCCTTAAGTGTCAGCCACAAACTCCTGGGTCCCCATTCCCGTCCGCCTGCTTCCTTTTTTTTAGCACTGGCTCTCATGCTTGCTCCTGCCCTACTTTTCCCTGTTTATTAATCTCTGTCATTTATCTTTCCCATTCACTTTTTCATATCCCCCTTTTGTTCATGCCCGCTCCCCCTTATATGCCTCAGTGAATGCAGCGCCTTAATTGTTCACTGCAGAAAACCAATGAAGCAACTGAGACAGACCACACTCTCACGAGCAGGTGTGTCTTGCCTCAACTACCTCACCCACCTCCCTCAGCTGTGCACACACATCCACGGAGATCGTGGCAGCAATTCAATTATTTATTTATTTAAAAACGGGCCACTAATTTTCCAGCCACGGACCTGCTATTCCACAAGTGGTCCATCAAATCTGATATGAGTGGTCAGTGCAAAATTCCATGTTTATTGTAAGATATTGCTGCTCACTTATAAAGGTTGCATGGTTTTGGACCTCAGTATTTGAGTGACCTTCTGACTTTCTAATTACTTAAAAACCCTCTAACTTGCTTTGATATCAAGTAGCAGAATATCTTGTAAAACCTATGATAAAGAAAGCCACACTGGAAATAATGCATTCGCTTATAAAACACCCTGTCTATGGAATAGCCTTCCAATAGAGGTTTGATATTCTGGTGCACTTTCAATGTTAGAATCTAAGCTAAAAAAGTATATTTGTTTGAACACATATAAATAAAATTTATTTAACTGACTGATTGGGAACATGTAGTAACCAATCACAAACAGAATAACACAAAGCAGTTTGATGCCTTTATTAACCAAACAAATACAAGCCAGGAATAAATACGGTTAGAATACAAAACAAATAATAAAATGGAGGAAACAAAAACAACTGCTGCCTTTCTGGCTCTGACTGTTCAGGTGTTTAACTTGGTCCCAAGTGGTGCAGCTCTCACACTTATCTACCTTCCAGCTGAGTCTCCTTGCCACACTCTGCCCCAAACCCCAGACAACTTCAGTACAGTATATTTATTTGGCTCTTAAATCTCTATCAGAGTAAGGCCAATCTGTAAAATCCATTCAAGAGTGAGGGGCTGCACTTTTGTATTTTCTGTTTTCTTTAAAGAATGGGTCTTTCAGCATGTGCCTATGCTGCTTGCCATGTTAATGGTACAATGGTATTCCATATCCTCCAACTTCAGGCTACTGTACATTGTTTTGTGAGGTCATACACATTCTTCTGCAAAAGCATTATGATATTGGATGCAAGCATATCAGCACAGAATTTAGTGTTAGCAACTTTGTACATCTGGACCCTAATGAAAAGCTTCTAGAGTGATTAATAACTCAAAATTGGTTTGGTATGACGAGTGCTACTGCATGTTAGTGTAGTGCAGCTTACATCTGAATAGTGTTCCTCTCAGGAATGGTTTCTGCCTTGAATCTTAAGTTCATTCATTGTAGAGCCCAGCTCCTAGTGACCCTGTGCAGCTTGAAAATAAATTCTTTTGCTTGTGCTGGTTCCTAGTTATTGATAAATTAATTAGCGAGTTTTTGGTTTGCATCTCTGTACTTGACTCGCTATAAATTAGCAATGAGCCTTTGCTGCATTTTTAGCCCATTCCTATTTTCTTCAATATTTGTTTCCTTACTTTTTCCAGATGCTGCAAAGATAAACTTTGGTTCTACTGTGACCGTAAACTTGATTACTTGTTCCAATACTGATTTGTGGTGGTTTGATCCTATTCTAGCATCAAAGGAACACAGCAGGAACCAACCAGCATATTTACTCACGCATCTAGTGTATATTCGCACACACAAAGCCAGTTTATACAGTAATCCCTTGCTATATCGCGCTTCGCCTTTCGCGGCTTCACTCTATTGCGGATTTTATATGTAAGCATATTTAAATATATATCGCGGATTTTTTGCTGGTTCGCGGATTTCTGCGGACAATGGGTCTTTCAATTTCTGGTACATGCTTCCTCAGTTGGTTTGCCCAGTTGATCTCATACAAGGGACGCTACTGGCAGATGGCTGAGAAGCTACCCAACTTACTTTTCTCTCTTTCTGTCTTGCGCTGACTTTCTCTGATCCTGACGTAGGGGGATTGAGCAGGGGGGCCGTTCGCACACCTAGATGATACAGACGCTCGTCTAAAAATGCTGAAAGATTATCTTCACGTTGCTACCTTCTGTGCAGCTGCTTCGTGAAGCGACATGCTGCACGTGCTTCACATACTTAAAAGCTCGAAGGGCACGTATTGATTTTTGCTTGTTTGTTTTTCTCTGTCTCTCTCTCTCTTTGTCTGCTCCTGACGAGGGGGTGTGAGCTGCCGCCTTCAACAGCTTTGTGCCGCAGTGCTTCGCATACTTAAAAGGCAAACAGCCCTATTGATTTGTTTGCTTTCCTCTCTCTTTATGACAGTCTCTCTCTCTGACGCACACTCCTTTGTAGAGGAAGATATGTTTGCATTCTTTTAATTGTGAGACAGAACTGTCATCTCTGTCTTGTCATGGAGCACAGTTTAAACTTTTGAAAAAGAGACAAATGTTTGTTTACAGTGTTTGAATAACGTTCCTGTCTCTCTACAACCTCCTGTGTTTCTGCGCAAATCTGTGACCCAAGCATGACAATATAAAAATAACCATATACAGTAATCCCTCGCTATATCGCGCTTCGCCTTTCGCGGCTTCACTCCATCGCGGATTTTATATGTAAGCATATTTAAATATATATCGTGGATTTTTTGCTGGTTCGCGGATTTTTGCGGACAATGGGTCTTTTAATTTCTGGTACATGCTTCCTCAGTTGGTTTGCCCAGTTGATTTCATACAAGGGACGCTATTGGCAGATGGCTGAGAAGCTACCCAACGTACTTTTCTCTCTCTCTCTCTCTTGCGCTGACTTTCTCTGATCCTGACGTAGGGGGATTGAGCAGGGGGGCTGTTAGCACACCTAGACGATACGGATGCTCGTCTAAAAATGCTGAAAGATTATCTTCACGTTGCTATCTTTTGTGCAGCTGCTTCCTGAAGCGACATGCTGCATGGTGCTTCGCATACTTAAAAGCTCGAAGGGCACGTATTGATTTTTGACTGTTTGTTTTTCTCTGTCTCTCTATCTCTCTCTCTCTCTCTCTGCTCCTGATGGAGGGGGTGTGAGCTGCCGCCTTCAACAGCTTTGTGCCGCAGTGCTTCGCATACTTAAAAGCCAAACAGCCCTATTGATTTGTTTGCTTTTCTCTATCTCTCTGACATCTGCTCCTGACAAGCACTCCTTTGAAGAGGAAGATATGTTTGCATTCTTTTAATTGTGAGACGGAACTGTCATCTCTGTCTTGTCATGGAGCACAATTTAAACTTTTGAAAAAGAGACAAATGTTTGTTTGCAGTGTTTGAATAACGTTCCTGTCTCTCTACAACCTCCTGTGTTTCTGCGCAAATCTGTGACCCAAGCATGACAATATAAAAATAACCATATAAACATATGGTTTCTACTTCGCAGATTTTCTTATTTCGCGGGTGGCTCTGGAACGCAACCCCCGCGATGGAGGAGGGATTACTGTATTGTACAGCATCTGATGGTTTCTCAGATGTGCTCCTTATACTGTGATTATGATGTGTAGCTATTTATTCTTTGATTGATCCATACATGCTGGCTTTAATGAGAAAATCTCAGTCAGTCCCCTAAATTTGTTATCCCCAAGTATTAAATTATTGTTTTTTTTTTAAATTTTTTTTTAAATAAATGTTTCTGGTGTCATACTTTGGAGAGACAGTTCCTATTTCATAATTCATATTGTTTTCCAAGACTATTTCAAGTTTTTATGTTATGGTTTTATTGGTAGTAAAAGGCATTTCTCTTTATAAGTAATGACAGATGGACAATAAAATGACAACCAAAACCAAAGAGTCAATAGAAATATGAAGTCAGAATTAGGAATTAGAAGTCAAAGCTAGAATATCAAATCATTATTCTCTAAACAGATCAAGCAATTTACTTAATAATTACATGTTTTTATATGTGTGTTGAACTATTTTTTCACAACAAAGAAACTATTTTTAGTGGTTTGGAATAACTTTTATTAATTTTGTCAAAGTTTTTTTTTTTTTTTTGCCTGTGTTTTGCTTAGGCAACACATATCATATGATGCGATCACCGCTTCAATGTTGTCTACAAAAATCTGTTATAACTATTTTGCCAGGTAACGCTATCCCCTGGCTGGATAAAAAAAAAAGTGGTAGTTACTTTCTAAATCAAATGTGATGGGTGGCCACGGCCACTACCTGGCTGGGACGCCAACAAAGTGGAAGGACCGGGGAGAGGGCATTGATGAGGCAACACCTTCCCTGGGACACTAGAGGGCAGCCCTTCTGGGTTGCTGTGGCACCATGGATTCCCGCAGAGGCATGAGTTTAGTGAAGCCCTGTTGGGTTCCGTGGGGGCCACCAAGGGGAGTTGCAGAGCCCTGTAGAGGACCTCCGGCGCACCTGGGAGTGATTCCAGGTAATACTGATGTTCCACCTGGAACACCCCCGGGACCTGAATAAGAGGAGCTGCCTCACTCCATTGAGGGGCCAGAGTCGGGAGGAAGGAGTGGACAAAGCCTGAGGAAGAGTCGGATGGACTGGCGGCAAGGAAGGGAACAGACTGTATATTGGTGTGGGGTTGATGGTTTGTGCACTTTTGATTGTAAATAAACATGGGTGGTGAGTTGAAGCTGTGTCCTGCCTGTCTGTATCGGGGGTTAGGGTGGCAGTACACCCCCTAGTGGCTAACACAAGTAAGCCAAGTGTTAGGTATCATTCAGGTTTTTGAAACTCCCTTCTGCTATAGATTTCCACTCTTGCTTAATCCTTTAGGTTTGGTTGCCAGTAATCCTGTCATGGAAAAAACTTTCCTTCATTTTCAAAAATAGCAGTCACTGAGCCCAGATGAGAATGCAGAACATTTCTTTATTTGCACAGAGTTATGCACACGTCTCAGTCCCAGGAGTGAGCAATCAATTCAACAACTCAGTTGTTTTTATATATTTTTCTGATTATATTACCTCATATAATACATCACATCATCTGACTCTTAATATGCAGAACTTTATTACCCCCTCCAATCAAATAACACTACCAATATTTTCTGACTAATGTCAATTATCCCATTATTCTGAATACTGCTTCGTTAAGAGGGGTGTTTTGTGGATTCTCCCACTGATCTTGAGGTGTATGGGCTTTCCCTTCAGTTTATCCCCATTTCTGGAGGGGTGTTTGTTACTAATTTACCTAATTCTAACCTTGACCACTTTTATTGGTAGCTTCTCTAAAATAGGGCAGCGACCTCAGCTTTAAGTTGCATTTAACGCTTGAGTTACACTCACTCATTTTCCTTGTGTTTAGTAACTCATTCTGTTATGGCATCATATATATTGTAAGTGCCAGAGAGGAAGGACAGGCATCCTGGCCAGGATAAAGGAAGAATTCATGCCGGCCAAGAGGCCATAATGGAAGGAGCAGGCAAACAGGCTCACCAGGAGCAGATCATTCCCCCACACGACAAGTGACAGTGTCCCTCTGAGCTAAACCCGGACAGGACACCTGCAGTCTGGAAATGCAGCCCTGTTGGGGTCTTTGGGGACCACCAGAGGGAGCTGCCAGGGGAAGACTGCCCTGGTTTCCAAATTCTCTGAACGACCTGGATGGGAGACCGGAACCAGTTCCCTGATCTGGTTCAAAAGGAAACCTACTTCCTCACTTGAATTGAGACAGAGTTGGGAGGCAGTGGACAACACTCAGTGTAATTGTGGAATTTATTTTTATTGTTTATGTGGCTGAATACTGGAGGATTTTGAAGAGATGCTTGGTGCGATTAAATACATTTTATTTTATTCAAGTAAACGTCTGGTGTTATGCTGTATCTTGGGTTTGTATCTTTGGTTTGTCTCTATGGCACCACAATATATTGTGGTGGTCACAATATACTTGTAATAAATTGTAAATGATTATTATATATTAAACTTCCATACCCCATATTTCATTCTAACAGGTTCCTTGCTTTTATGTATTTCTGTGTCTCATTAGTATCTCTTAGTCAAATCTTTCCTCACAATAATTCTCAGAGACCATTGTCTCATTTCAGTTTATGCTTAGGGATAATGTCCTTATACTATATATTCAGTACTCCCAGGTCATCCACAGCCATCAATTATGATTTAATTTTCTGGTTAAAGTATGCATGCATAAGTATACCAAAAGCAATTAGGATATTTCCAGGAAAAGAGAATATCAAAATGACACTTTTTGTTTGTAGGGAGTGGCAGACTGCTGCACAGTGCAGCAATGTTTCTGAATAGAAATGGAATCCGAAGACATATCATAAAAAAATTATTAGCCAAGGCCAAAACTTGCAAATACAGTAAAAAATAGCAAAATATAGTAAATACAGACAAGGAATTAAGTAGAGAATTGTAGTGAGAATGTCAGAAACCAGAATAATGAAAAAATCCAAAATGTTACATGTAAATCATAGTTGAGGGTCATAAAACCTGAACTTGAAGTTTATTGCCAGGCAACATAGGTAGACATTGTGTGTGAATAATGGCAAGAAACAAGGAATCATTTCAGTGCATGTTTAAAAAATAATAATAATATATTGGTTTGGCCTGAACATATTGCATGGATCAAACTACTGTATACCAATCCAGAAGCTTAATTCAGACTACTTTAAACTAGAGCGTGGTACCAGGCAAGGATGCTCCTTGTCACCACTGCTTTTTGCAATTGCCATTAAGCCACTGGCAATTCATTGTCGAAATGCTATTGTGATAAAGAGGATTATCAGAGAATGACTGGAACAGAAAGTTTCTCTATATGCAGATGTTATGGTACTGTATCCACAAAATACTGTGCCTGCAGTCCTAACACCACTAACAGAATTTCAAAAGATTTCTGGTCTCAGAATCAATTTGAACACAAGTGTGCTCTTCCCAATGAATTCTCAAGCATACAATATTTGATTGGACACCTTCCCTTTTATCATTGCAGATCAGTTTAAATACCTAGGGGTAAACATTACTAGTAAATATAAAGCTCTTTGTCAACAAAATTTTGCCGTCTGTATGGAACCAATTAAGCAACACTTGCATAGATGGTCCACCCTTCATCTTATTTTAGCTGGAAGAATTAACATTGTTAAGATTAATATTTTTCCTGTGTGGCACGGTGGCGCAGTGGTAGCGCTGCTGCCATGTAGTAAGGAGACCTGCGTTTGTTTCCCAGGTCCTCCCTGCATGGAATTTACATGTTCTCCCCGTGTCTTCATGGGTTTCTTCTGTGTGCTCTGGTTTCCTCCCACGGTCCAAAGACAATGCACAGAATTCACTCAAGCTCCATATGCGCAAAGCATAGAATTATTCTACTCAAAATTGTATATCGAGCGCGTCTTTTTCGTTTAAAATTGTCAAAATATTTCTAGGGCAAGATCCAACCTGCGAATGCTGCAATCAAATTCCAGCCTCACTAGGCCACATGTTTTGGGCCTGCACCAAATTAGCATCATTTTTGACCAAAATCTTTAAATGCCTTTCAGACAGCCTTGGTGTCACAATCCCTCCTAACCCATTAACAGCTGTGTTTGGTGTACTTCCAGATGGGCTTAAAGTGGAGAAGGACAAACAAACTGTAATTGCCTTTACTACACTACTGGCACGTAGACTTATCTTGCTTAATTGGAAGAATCCTAACTTACCTATGAGTCAGTGGGTAACAGATGTTATATACTATTTGAAATTGGGAAAAATCAAATTCACACTTAGAGGATCTGTACAAAACTTTTTCAAAACCTGGCAGGATCTAATCAATAACATTTTAGAATAAGCATTTAAATTGAGGAAGCAGGTTCTCTCCCCTCTTTAACTCCATTTATCTTCATTCATTTATTAATTTATCTGTTCACTTATCTTTACAAGCATAAAGTTTTACACTGCTGGCCTAGCTCTCTTTCTTATGGGTGGAAGTTGATTTGTTTTGAACCCTTTTTTTTTTTTCCGTAAAACTTGAGTCATGTGTATGGAATGTTATTGATTTTAATAAAATCATTAAAATTAAAAAACAATATATTTATATTTAATAATAAAGTAATCTGGGTGTAATGATATTAGAATTGTGCCCACTAATTGAAACAATTTTAAACCTATGCAAAAGAATAAGGTGGTCACATGTGTAAAAAGTTGCCTTTAAACATGAAATTTAATAGCTACAGTATTTCTGATAACAGGTCATACTGTAATAACATTAATAACTTTGATGACTACAGTTTTCTAAGACTTACTGAAATATATTTTGAAATTAACTTTACATGCTTAAGACATTACGGCCTACACTTAATCCTTAAATTATTCTTGTGGATCTCTTCTACATGTCTTAATAATATCAAGTACTCATTTTTTGAGTTTGGTGTGCAGTGTTTTTGTGTGTAATGTTTGAATAGGATGCTTTGTGTGTTTTTTTGGACAGATTTTAATTACAAGTGATGAAGATGACAAGAAGCATTTTTAAGGACAAAGAAAAGCATTGTTGTGAATGTTAGGAAAGGTTGCTACACAAGTCATTTGACTATTCACTAGAATTTTAAGGACAAAACCAAAGAAAAAATTAAACTAAACTTAAAATTAGAATCTTTCCCTAATTTGTTTATTTCAAGTCTCTCATAACGTTTCTTTCCCTAATTTTTTATTTCAAGTCTCTCATAACGTCCTTCTCTTAATTGTTTCAATTTCAGACACTATTTAATGTGAGAAAAGTTATTATATATTATATTTGCCATGATGTCACAGGTCATATTAAACATTTATCACATGCTTAGCAATCATACATCATCATATAGAAAGGAGACAAGTGTTCTTGTCCCTGGTTCTCTCTTCATGGAGTTTTCATGTTCTCCTCATGTCTGCGTGGGTTTCCTCCATGTGCTTCAGTTTCCTCCCACAATACAGAGATATGCAGGATAGGTGGATTGGCAATACTAAATTGTCTGTGGTGTGTGTGTGCGTGTCTGTTTGCCCTGCGATGAACTGGTGCCCTGTCCAGGATTTATTCCTGCCTTCTGCCCTATGCTTGTTAGGATAGGCTCCAGCACCCTCCGCAACCCTGTACAGGACTAAGTGGGTTAGAAAATGATAGAAAATAGTGATTGTGACAAGTGACAAGTGCTTGTGATTCTCCATTGACATACCCGAAGTAACAAATGGTATATAATTTTGGTGGAATGCTTGTTGTGACAACAGTATTGCCTTTGAGTGGTTTGTAATGCTGAAGAATATAAATCTGTCACTTCAGACTAGACCTTGAACATATGCCAGGGAAACCAATATAACAGACTTTGTTATATACATTTCAGGGTAGGGGATTTGACGCGAGCTATATCGTGCTAATTTTGTGGGGCTTATTGATATGGCTGTTGTGCTGGATTCCAGATTGAAGGAATATAAACTGGGAAAAATAGACATGCCATTATATTTTATTGGTTTTAGAACATTAAATAATATCTCAAGATGAGCTAATACACATTGAGTGAAATTATCCATCTAATGATGAGAACACAGAGTGTATTTAATTAGGAATAGTATTTATTGTGCTAAATAATGGCAAATATTGGGTCTTAGCTTCAGCAAAAAAGGGTCACTCATTAAATAATGAGGTAAGCTTAATTAATGGAAGTATTTTGCCTCAGAAACTGAAAATTCAATTACAAGTCCCTATTGCCCTTAACTGGGAATTCATCATTTTGAAGGGCAAACCCTTGTAGGCTCTGCAAAAGCTGAAAATGTGAATGTCTTCACTGTAGTCAAAAATTTAGGAGAGTCAACTGAAAGGTGCAAAAAGGTGATTCACATTACAGGATCTTGATAGAAACTGGCACTGGGTTAATTGAAAGGGTGACAAAGCCCTTAAGCTTAAATGTAGGTGTGTTATTACACTAAACTATTAGCATTTGTATCTAAAGTGATTTTGCTTACCTTTAGTTTTAGAAACATACCTTTAAATTAAACTAGTGGTATCATATGAGGAGAAGGTTGCAATAAAACCTTGCAACAGTAATTCTTAACTCTTACTCCCATTCGTGGAACTGCTTCTTATGTTCCTGATTGTTAGCTGGCCTCTTGGCATAGATTTAAACAAAAAAAAATATCCTAAGCATGTCTAGAACCTATTACAGTAGAAATGCTTACACAAATGTAGATGAAAATCGCATATTCTACATATGTCTTCAGAAGAATAAAATTCCACAGAATATCCCACAAAAACAACTGAGGTATCATCTGTGAATGAACCTGTCATTGTAAGGATTATTTAAATCTTCTGTTTTTTGTTCAGAACTCAGTAACATTGTTTGTACTCCCATAGTATTTCAAACGGTGTTATCAAAAATAGAATATTATTATCGGTAGTTTGGTAACATCATACTGGAAGCAGCTAGAACATCATTGACATATTAAAACTTAGTATCATGGTATGTTGTGGAGTCGGTTCCTTCCAGAGAGGAAAGGCTAAAAGGAAAGCAAAATGCAGCTATATTTTCCAAATACACCAAGGGCAGCCAAATTGGTAAAATATGCGTGGTTGATGAAGATAGATAGATAGATAGATAGATAGATAGATAGATAGATAGATAGATAGATAGATAGATAGATAGATAGATAGATAGATAGATACTTTATTAATCCCAAGGGGAAATTCACATGAAGTTGTTTCACTGCACATAAAATTCAAATACAGAAAATAGCGATGAAATGATGTAATCAAAAGTATAATAAAAATAAAAATATTCAGAAATAAAAATTATTAGTACTAAAAGTGGAAAACATAGGATGGCACGGTGGTGCAGTGGTAGTGCTGCTGCCTTGCAGTTAGGAGACCTGGGTTCGCTTCCCGGGTCCTCCCTGTGTGGAGTTTGTATGTTCTCCCCGTGTCTGTGTGGGTTTCCTCCGGGCACTCCGGTTTCCTCCCACAGTCTGAAGACATGCAGGTTAGGTGCATTGGCGATTCTAAATTGTGCTTGGTGTGTGGGTGTGTTTGTGTATGTCCTGCAGTAGGTTGGCACCCTGCCCGGGATTGGTTCCTGCCTTGTGCCCTGTGTTGGCTTGGATTGGCTCCAGCAGACCCCTGTGTTCGGATTCAGCGGGTTGGAAAATGGATGGATGGATGGAAAACATATTAAAATGTTCCCTATAATTCTATTTTTTTTGATATCGGAATGAAATACTGTAGGTACTTCTGAAACTGAACTAGTGTGCACAGATACCAAGGTTATATTTTATATGGATTGGTCAACCTTGGGTACCTCATTCAAAGAGTGAGAGTGGAGTGCTTGTGTTTTTCCACTGACAGGTCCAAAGTAGGCAATGCTGTATGATTTAGGTTGAGTGCTTATTGTGAATCGAGTATTGCCTAAACAATTTAAAGCTGCCACTTCAGACTAAGTTTTGAACATATACCAAGAAACAAATTTCACAGATTTAGTTATATTCATTTTAGGGTGGGGAATTTAATGCTTGCTGTATTGCTAGTGATAATTCTGGTGTCTCACTTTATCAAACACACGTAAAGTACAGCCTAGCAGCTATTCTTGTAAAATCAAACAATTTGCAATTGCTGTTCAAACTTACTAGGAAAATTCAACATGGGCATAGGATCTCATGACAATGACAAGGTAGTTCCACAAATACACACAACACATGCATGGAGTGTTGCTGAAGTTAAGTGCTCTATATCACTCTCAATGAATGACTAGCTCACCAATACATAACAATGCATGTTCCATTTTTTTTTTTGTGTAAAAGTGGTTCCCTCACCTTTGTGAAATGTGGCAGATTGCAGTGTGGGGTGGTTGCATAGCAAAACACATCCAAATCATAACAGTACAGGAATTATAAATATGAAATTGAAACCTAGAAAAAGAAAACGATAATAATATTGATTAACAAAAATGACACTAAAAATCAATACATTAGTCTAAGTTTGAATCTAATATTCCCCATGATGTTTTACTTGCCTCTAATTAGTAGCCTCTCTTTTTATCTTGGTCTAGGTGTATCTTTGACTCTGTGCGTGTGTGTGTGTGTGCATATGTGTGTGTGTGTGTGTGTGTGTGTGTGTGTGTGTGTGTGTGTGTTGTTTCAGTTTCTTGTATCCCATCTAGGTTCAGTTCCACCTTTCTGCTGCATTAGGAAACAACACATCATGGGCTCAGTTATTAGATAAAAATGATATAATTAAAGCAAGTGTTCCACTTTTAAAAACTGTTAAAATAATGAAGAGTCATTAATAGTGGTTATCAGATTCAATTTTAGTGAAACTAAACATTCTTTCTTTCTAACCAAATTCACAATCACTGACTCATTCTTGCTTTAAATTGTCCTTACTTTTTAATTAGCTTATCCTTTTCAGCTCTTGTTCTGTATTTGGGCATTTATAAGAAAATACACAGATCTGTGTCAGAAGTAAAGGGTATTATAAATGCTTCAGCTTCTTTTCCATTTTAAATTTCAATTTTGACTTTCATTATATAGATCATGTAAATCTGCATCAAGTATTCTGGGTACCGAATATAGGTTTGTCCTGTATGTGCTTTTCTTATATTTCTTATTGTTAGTATTTTTATTTTTTTTTCTTCCCAGTGCATCTGCAAAGGATGACATGCTTAAGATTAATGCATAGTTGCTTAAAATAATAAGTTAAAGCCTAAAACCTTAAATGAATTTGACACTTCAAAACAAAGCCCTTCACAAAATGAGATTCTCTGCATGTACAAAATGACTTTATCAAAGAGAAAACAGGATGGGGCAAAGTTTGCACCCACAAAACAGACAAAATTGCTAGTGATGATTGCTCAGACATGTCAAATGCAACCAAAAAAAGGTAGCTGGTGGAAAATGGATAAGGCCTATAAGAGCCAATGTAATTTATATTTCCCAGTACTTGATGCTAGTTGAGCCCTATGGTCAGTAGCAAAAAGTCAATGAGTAACATACAGACTAAATTAAACTCAGTGTTTCTTTTTTTGCCTTTTGCAATTACAAAACAAATATAAAAGAGATAATATTAACATTTTTTATTATGCCTTTGTTTTAGTCATTATGTGCTTTGAGCTGTCAGCCACTAAAGATGTGCGTTGACTGAGGTAAAAAAATTATCGTGAATGACACTGAAAAGTTTATTTAAAATTGTGACTTCAGAGCTGTCGTAATAAAAAAAATCAGAAGTATGGCACTGTATAAAAACATTAAAAGACAAAATGTGAGTTAATTTGTCTCATAATTGACCAAATTTCAAAGAAGTTTACAAATTTTGCCAGTCGAAACAACAATAACGAAAACTATTTTAATACTACCACCACTATTATTAATAATAAAGATAATAATATAAAATACAACAACAACTACTACTACAACTACAATAATAATAATACAGGTTGAGTCAAAATTATGTTAACATTTGAATGGCGGAAACAATTTATTCACAAAACATTTTTCATTATCTGTAAGATTATTTACAGGAATGTCTCAACCTGTTTGCCATCATGTTCAACACATGTACATTATGTGGCACATAAATTGTCCAAAAAATTGTATATACTGTAAGTATATACCTAGCAGTACCATTAGTGTTTACATAATTTTGACTTGTATATAAAATTCTACTACTACTACTAATAATAAAAAAATAAAACCTACTAATACTACTATTTAACATTATTAATAAACTTAATGCAGTAAATACAGGGGTCAAAATAAAGCTGAATATTTAGATACTTAAAAAATTATCATGTGAATGTATCACCAACACATATAAATTTATCTTAACTTCATTTTGCAGATAGCAATAAGGCATGAACTAAATCAGTAATGTTAAAATTCAATAAAATTAGCCAATAGTTGAAGATAATGTGAGCTAATTGCACTTTTAGCATGTCAAAGTTGCTTCTGTGGTGCTTTTCCACAATTCAGCCAATAACTAACTAGTAAGCAAGAGAGCCTGTGTGTTGGTGACATTTACAAAAGTGCCCTCAATGTAACAACAATCAGAGGACTTAATAAGTTAGCAGCCTTTAACAATGTGTAGGTCCTAAGGTCTATATGGCGGTTATAAGTAATCCTCAACCATGTGTCTGATAGGTACTGTAACATCAGGTAATATCTGTTTAACACTCAGTATCAAAACTATTAGATATAAGGCTACTCCATTGCAACTCCAGTGAACTGCTAGCTTTATTGTAGTAGCAATTGATATAAAGTTAGCTACTTACTGGAAGTTTGGTCAAATTAAGATTTCTAAAACAAACCTGTAAATGTAATCTAAGGTTCATGCTTTCCTTTTTTCTTTTCTGTGCTTCTGACTGGTGGTTGACCTTTAGCCATCGCTCTGCTTGCTAATAAAAAAATATTACAACAGGTGACTGTCAGTGACATTAATTTGATGATTCGTGAAACAGCAGTAACCCCAAGAGAGTCAAGATGTGGACCTCAAGAGCTCACTCTTTTGAGGTTGTCAGTTTGTATATACATCAGTGATGTTACATGGTATGTCCAGTTACACTGTATGGTTAAGATTAGGGTTGTGGGAAGATTATCTGACTCAAGTTAGTAAACCAAGCAATAAAAATGTGCAATCCAATTGCCTGTCCACCAAAGATGTTGAATCACCCAGGTCTGTGAACAACATCCCCCCAACCCCATTAATCCTCTGATCATGGGCCACACAAGCAGTGCATGGTCAGTGTTATAGGAAAGGGTGGCTCTGCTCTTTAGCATACCCTCATACAGTCTAAGGTTTAAATGCAGTGTAGCTGAAGGTAAAATGATATTTGGGTACAGGGGTTTTAAAGCAATAAATAGCTGGTAAATTTCATAGGATGATTGTTAATAATTATAAATATTATAAAAAATGAAAAAGTTATTTACATTGTCACTGTCTACTTGGGATGAGTTGGTAAGCCCAGGAAAGCCTAAATAAAAGGAAGCAGTCATTTTAAACAGCAGTGTAAAAAACGTTGTCATAATCTAACGCCTAAATGGTCAAAAACAGTCATGAGCAAAGACTAGAGTACATTTGTGTCATTAAAATTATAATTCTATTATTATTGATATTAAATTGAGCTTTTTCATTCTATTTTTAATTTTCATTTCACAATTATGTAAATTAAACCAATTCTGCATTTTTAACTTATATTATGCAGCCTATTTACCTGTATAAAATTAATAACATCACTTTAAAACACCAAAATATAATAAAGTGTCAACAGGCAATTATTTTAATCATTCAATGTAGTCCAACGTTTGTGGAGTGCTATTCATGTTGCTCAATAGCGAAGGAAACATTTCTTCTCTGATATAGGGTGTGCTAGTTTAGCCAGCATTTGGAAAATAACACAGCATAAATCAGCTACCATAATCACAAAAAACATTCAGAACACACTGAAAAAGTATTTTGCTAACCATTAATAAATCTTTGTTTCTTACAGTGCAAAAATACACAGATTATAAGGAAAAATGCTCAGCATTGCTGCAAAGAATGCATTCCCTTATGCAGATATGCTAACTTGATGTAAATGTAGAATTCTGTACCTGTATGAGTTTTTGACATTGCAATAATTATTCATAAACAGTCTTGCACATTGAAACAATTAATTGATACTGACAACTAAACGCTGCCTAATTGTAAATTTTCATGCATTTATCTATTTGATATTATTAGCTATTTATTGTATTTGTTTTTTTACTGTGAAAATATATGGTTAATGTAATATACTTTATTTGTACTTGATATTTTTTACAGTGAGGAAACTGGGCTAAAAGATCTTAAGATACTGTCAGTGTTTCAGCCAGAGCTCTTTTTCTATTCCAAATACATATAGGAAGAGTAGACTATATATAGAAGTATTTGATGGAAAGATAAAGCACTAATTAAGTTAAAGCAGAGAGTCTGTATTCCATTTTATTGCAATAATATGAAAATGGACTAATTTTAATTTTAAAGAATAGAGAGACAGTTTCAGTTTATAGTCACATTAATGTCAATGCCTAAATCACAGGACTGTTAAACTACCTTAATATGGGAGTGTGATTTAAAATTTACTGCTTTAGTAGAAGTTCTGTTCATTTAGACCAATAGTCTTTATTAAATTTCCGTGTCCACGTATTTTAACACAGGCTCTCTGGAGGAAGGCTTACAGTTAGGTTTATGGCTGTCTATACCAGCTGCATCAGGCACATGACAGAGACAAAACTTTAATGAAAAATCCAATAAATCACCAGTTCACTATCATTCATGCATCTAGTCTTATTCTCAGTCTAATCTGCACGTCTTTGGAATGCATGAGGAAACCAGAGAGCCTTCCAGAAAAAGGCCTTAAGCACAGTGAGAATGTACAAATGTAATCAGGTGCACTCTTCACAGTGCATCCCCTTGTGGATGCAAACTTGGCTTTGTCCCTTGATAAATACGGAAATTGGCCATCTTAGACAAAATTTCATCAGCTCAAGCAACTACATTACTTTCTAACTGCAAAGTGGGCTCAATTAAATTAAGCCTCAGTACACAAACTTTATACAGACTGTGCCTAAGTTGTAATTTAAACCCCTTACTGTTGTTCTGTTAGGGATTGATGCTGACCACTGTTTCACTGCATAGCTATTGGATATATTTTTAAAAGAATATAAACAATTTATAATATCTGAATGGATAAATCATATTTTAATTCTAAGACTATATACGCACTAGGCCACACTGTGTTCCAAGTTGGGAATCAGTATGCCATTAGAAGAGCTGTATAATTATGACTATAATAAGGCAGAGATTTTAGTCTTTGCAGGCCTAAGCAAAATAATTCGGACATGATATAATTCACTTCTCAGCTTTTTGGCTAAGATCAAGTGTAGTATATAGTACTGTATCTGATAGGTCCGCTATCTAGGGGACTATATATTATTAAGGCGAAATGCTGGCTCTGAGGCTAAGGATCTGCACTGGAATCTGGAAGGTTGCTGGTTCAATTCCTGTTACTGCAAGAAGAATCTTACTCCATTGGGCTCTTGAACAAGGCCTTTAACCTTAAAATTGCTCTAGGTGTGCTGTACAAGGGCTGATCCTGTCACGTGAAAAATACAGTTTCCCCCGTGGGGATAGATAAAGTACTAAGCCCCGTAGGTGCCAAGCCAAAAAAAAAAGTTTGAATGCATTATATAACTCGTTTGAACTGATTATTTTTAACTAATTATTTAAATTTTTTTCTATGACTCTTATTTCAGTAGTAAGTACAGAGCACTTTTCCATATTAATTTGTTCGAACAGATTATTATTTTTCAACCTTGCTGTCCCAGTTCTTATTGCAGAGCCCAATTTTCATGGCATACAGTGCAGTGAACTGTACAAAAATGAACTGTAAGGTGAACCAGTAAAATCAGTGAACCAGAGAGGAACTAGTTGGAAGACCACCACAGTTGAAACAGTTCTTTTGAGGAGTCCTGAAACAAATTTCAAACACAGGAGAAGTTATGAGAAAGGGTTTTATCGCATTTGCTCAGAGAACATGATTTTCTGGAGTCAGTGGCAAAAACGTTAATAGAAGAAAAGGTTTAAAATCTAGTCGATAATGGGATTGAACAGCGCAAAATAGACTAAAACTATTGGCTAACTATATTCTTCCTGTTCTAGTTCACTAAATTGCATACTAGGAAAAAATAAAAATGGCTGCTGAAATAAGAAAAGAATAAAAAAATAATCCATTCAAATTTCAAATTAATTACATTACAATTCTAATGGGTTACTAACTCGTTCAAATGGATATATTTTTTTTTTCCCAACACCTATAGGGTTCCATAATAAAGTATACCAAATGTCGCAAAACAAACTATTTGTTGAATGTAAAGTCTATATGACCTATTACAGTGATTGTCAACCTTTACTCCTCCAATGTCTCCCAGTGTACCACACGAATATATGAAGCCCCCTCTACACAAGCCATGACATTTACCTTTTTGTACTTTTGCTGAAGTCTTGACAAAGGTGCTTGTTTTTGAAATTACATTTATTAACCAAAGTATACTGGTATACTACTAGTAAATACTATTAGTGCTAATGGAATACCTTTGTTTCTTTATAAACATAATAGGTCATTTTAAGAGCTGCTTTTATTTTTATTAAACAAAAGTTATTTTTTAACTGGTGCCTGAATTCTTAATCATAACATAAAATGAGTAGACATTTTTGGGATAAATAATGACCAGTAATTACCAAGATAGAGAATTTGTCACCACAGATATTTTTGATAACAATAAAAGTTGTTCACCTTCTCACTGGGCCTAAGTGTTACTTTTTAATTAGGCATAAAATTATTAATCATTTTTAAAAATAAAAAAAAACAAAAGCAATTTTTAAAAGGCATAATAAGTTGCTGCAAACGTTTTTTTCATAACTTAATTACAGAAGCTATTTTGTTATGCTCTTGATTCACAGTCCTACAGCTTTAATATCAGTGACAGCCTCGTTTAACATTAATGGAAACACAAATGGGTTTTCTCTCCATATACAACAATCAAGACAGCAGAAAAGACAAAATATTGTGTAGGACTGTGGCAGCAGTCAGGTAAGCCTAATTTTTATAGATTGGGAGCTATATATATTTGTCACCTTGGAGTGACAAATGAGAAGGATCAGTCTATCCTAGCACACCTGACAAGAAGAGTGAGAATCAGCAGACATTCTGGATCAAAATAAAGACTTCTTGTTTCATCATATGTAGATAAACAAGTTGAATCATACATGAATTATATGACAAGATGGAACTAAATCTTCTGGTCCAAAAGGAGATTACAATAAGGTCACTTTTACCTTACCAAAATGTGATCTGCACTCTTAACCCTACCCTAACCCTACCTAAATACTCCTGATGGTCATGTGAAAAAGACCATTAACCTATTTGCACTTTATTGATTTAGTTGTGGCCTCACTTTGGGTTATTGATTGCCATCACACAAGGTATAACCTAAAGGTTTTGTAGTCTGTTTATTATTTTACAGCTGTTTGTTTATACAGCTCCAACTTGTATAGAATGCTTTTTGAAGTTTTGTATTTTGCAGCCGCTTATTGTGTTACTGTTTAACATTTGAATTTGTTTAACTATTTATGAAATTCTCAATGCCTTTCTTTTGGTGTAGTATAGATCACAGTACCCCAAAAAATATGATACTATGCTAAACAAATGAAAAATACCTGTTGCCAGGATAATGACAGTGGGGAAAGAGCCATCTCTAAAATAGCCAAGAGCATTTGTGATTGAAAGTAAAGTAATCCCTGGAATGGTCTTTGCAGAAGCAGACTGATGAGCGTCTTGGAGGATGTTGTCTGGGAGAAAGAGGGAACATTGTTTGTGGCTTTGAAAGAAATAGCAGAAGGGTGACTGGACCATAATATTCACGAACAGGAAAGTTGAATGAGCTACTTGAGAAATGATAATCTTTTGAGCATTCTTTAGGTCTTTGGGATGGGTACCCCTGTGCAGTGAGGAGTTGAAAGTTGCAGAGATGCTCTGGATCATAGGAAAAATGCGCTAAAGTAGATATGTTACTATGGTCCAATGCACCGTGGTAGGTCTGGGGTTATAGAGTGGGTCAGATTCTGACTTAATTGTGAATTGTTATGAATCAAGATTCTCCAAGAAACACAATAAATTGCAGACACCTGGGTAATAAAAGAAAAACTTTTAGTATATAGAAAACTCAGTCTAAAACCATCAGGGAATATACATGGAAATACAAAATTGCCAAATTAAACTGCCCTTTTTGATTGGCATATTTGAAAATTAAATTTTTATTTAAAATTCCTTAGAAAATGTTATGACTAATGAAATAGGCAGAATTTGAAATTATTTTTGCCGTCATCAGGACCAGTGCCACCATTACAGATCATAAGGCGGGGGCCAAGCCCTGCCGCAGGGGTTAGCTACTGAAGAGCCGCTTGGCGGAAATAAAAAGCTTGGCCTAGGGCGCAAAATAACCTACCACTGGCACTTGCTGCCATGAGGGGGAACATGATAAATATTTTTATTTATTTTATACAGTTTTTAAGTAATGAAATGACTAACCTACAGAACAAGTATTGTCTATGCTTTAGTTACTTTGAAATCTCAAAAATGATTGGTAATGATATATAGTAAGCTCAGATATATTGTAACGTTCTTTGTGTGTTTCCAACAAGTGCTGTTTTTAGAATTGTCTGGACACATAAGTATGCTGTTCTTTCAATGAGGTGTTTATTAACAAGTATATGTTCATTTTGTAATGTGATCCTATGTTTAACTTGAATAATCTACTTTAAAATTTAATTCCCCACTTTTTGATCAATTTATAAGGCTGTTTATCCTTAATGGACTTATATAAACATAATGGGTCCATCATTAAAAAAATAACATGGCCTCTTTATAACTAATTGTGTTACTCGGTTTCAACCCGGGAAATTTCCAAAGACAATGGGCCTCTATAATAGTGCCATTGGTTAATCAGATGTATCAGAACTACTATGTATGTATCTCATTACTTTTGTTTATATAATATTTGTAATTTTTTCACCGGAAGCTAATATTACTAGTTCTCTAGAGCTCCTTTCTCATGAATAGGCTTCATGGCAGATGCACATGACTAAAACATCCCTGCTGTCGATCAACTCTTGCTTTTTCCTAGTGACTGGCCTGAGCTTTTGTTGATGGTCACATTAAAACACAATTTTAAAGGAAAGTATATTTTTTTTAATTGAAAAGGGTAGTCAGTAAAAATAACTGAAATTTTGGGAGCTCTGTTTTTCCACCTTGTAAATGTATTGTAGTGGGTCTTTGCTTGTAGTGAAAAGACACAGGAGGCTGAAATGTAAAAAAGAACAGAAGAACGTTTTGTGAAGGAATGAGATTCAAACAGTGGAGAAGTAAGTATTGTACAGAAGGTAAAAGGAAATAATTCCGTATATGTACAATATGTCCTGTATTTCACACCACTCTCAGGCAATCCAATTTATCTGGGCTTCATAGAGCTTTTCTCCTTTCACTTCACAACTCACACCAGTGGTTGAAGTGAAACCATACAGGAGATACTCTGTTGTCGACATCTTGTTCCTCTTCTTGCAATGTGTTATAAATTTTATATTACATTTTAGTCTAGCTCTCCCCCCTTGAAGGTAGCGCATTTATTTTGGTTTATGATATCGAGGAGCTGAGATCAAAGAGTGATGACGTTGGTATATGAAATTTGATAGGCCCTTCAAAACCTGATCTTCGGATCATCTCTCTTTTTCCTGTGCAGGACACTTTGCAGGTTAGCAGCGTTTAATACTTTCAGGTACTGCACCTATTGCACATGTGGTTTGTATATTTCAGTATGAATGATCCCTATAAGTTCAAGGTAGTGAAGCTGTAGCTTTTTCCACCTTTTAAAGCACTTGTTTAAAAATTCAACTGCTGTTGTAACCATATTGAAGTTGAAATAGTTTTTCTGTTGTAAAGCTTTCAACTGTTTAAACATTTTTCTTAAGAATGGATTTATAATTGCAGATACATGAGAATTCAACATCTCCAAATAAATTGGTGTTTACTTTGTCATTTCTATTTTTTTAATCCACTAATGTTAATGGTGCTGCTGCATGAAATTTCAATTTTCATGCATTTATTTATTTTTTTTGTGCTCAGTGTTTCCAGGATAGCATCAGTAAACATATTTGCCCTTCTTCATTAAATCAAATACCTGTATTTTCTGTAACTGTTAAAAGTTTGAAAGTCCTTCTGGTGGATACTTTGAATGGATCTTGCAGAGTAAATGACATTTGATGGCAATTTAATTCTGTAGAGGTCTTAGTTACACCTGGGCCCTTTTATTATGTAGACAAGGTACATTTTTATTTCATTGCTTAAGATTGTTTATTTTGTGATGGCATTCAGGAAAACATGTAAGGAACTTGATGAGTGCAAATTTGATTTTGCAAACAAAGGTCCAATTTTTTTAATGGCTCATTATCTTTAAAATACATTTGCCTTTTAAAGACTATTTTTATGTCAGGTAAATGGATTGTGCCTCATTCTGTTTATATGGCTAAAAGAAAAATGTTGTACCTCTTACACTTCACTGCTCAGTCAAATGTTTTAACATACTGCTGTCAGTGCTCAGAAAAAATACACTTTGTGTAGTGTTTTATACAGATTTTACAGATAATGTGAATTTAGAAATGTTTCAGTATTGAATTGCAGACAAGGAGATCCATACCATACAACAATTTGTAAATTAATTAAATACATTTACAGGAGAAATGGGAGTAGTGGGAACAGGAATTAGAATCTGATATTCAAAAGTTTGTGCTAAGTACAAACACTTATGGGAGAAGTTAAAAAAAGATACAGAACTATTTTATTTGTAAGCATAAGTTCTGTGTATCCATTATAGACCCACTTAATCCAGTCATGGTTGCAGGGACAGCCTCAATCTTTGCTGTTTACTTTTTTAACCCTCCTAAACCAGGACACACTTCTGTCAGACTCTTTGTTTTGTATTACAAGTATTTTCCTTTATAACTATCAGCTTCATTCTGTCTTGCTAACAGTAATGTTAGAAGTATTGTAGTTTTGCTTTCATCTTCCTATTCTGAATTACTTAAAAAGCCATTTTGTCCAGTAGATATCAAAAGTCTCTTTTCATTTGGTGATGCAGCTGTCCCATTTTGCTGAATACAAGTAGATACAGTATATGGTAAGATAGATTGTGTGTGGGAAAGATACAAACTCGGGTGTTCCAAGTGATTTGAATTGTGTTTCTGGTTTAAGATAGTAGTGTCCTGTTTTGGTTTCTGCATAATTTTTAATCATTTTTTTTATTAAACGTCAATTACAAAGACAATAGTCATTTGAAAGGATCACAAACATGGCAACTATAAACACTACTACTCCAACTTTTAAGAATTAAAATATATTGCTGTGCTAGGATCTGTGCAGATAATCAACTGTGTACACGTCTGGATTACAATCTACTCTGACAGGCTATAGACAAGTGAGCAGGCTATGGTTAAATCAGTTCTTCAGAATTCACAAAGTTTCAGTAAAGTTAATCCTTCAGAATTCTATCTGTCGATTTTCTGAATATGGAAGGGTTTTTTTTCTCTATCATATACAGGCAGCTTATTGTAGGTAGGCAGGTTTCTTAACCTGCAAGACAAAAGAACTGAGCATTGGGCCACGGTCCAGTTGGTGCATGCAGAGCTTGGTCAATTATGAAAAATTAAACAAAAGAAAATTTCTATTTATTTCATGTATACTATATAGAAACAGTTAACACTGAACAGAATCAGTTTTGAAATAAACTGAGAAGCAACTGTAGTCCCAGCTATATATTTAAAGTTTGTATAGTACTTCAAGTTACTTTCAGAATAATCCAGAAATACCAAGGGAAACAGCCTGTACAAATAGCAAATTTGTTTGACAATTAAATAAATTGACAGTATATAATGAAAGGATCTCCTCCTAAAACTCTTTTTCTGACTTCAGTAGAGTAAAAAAGTAAGTGGTGTTGTATCAAAAGCTATCAGAACACTGCTAATTACACAAAACACAATTCAAAATTTATGTTAAGAAGGCCTTTATGGCTTCATCTCAATAAAAAATTCGACAACACTGCTAATGTTATTATATTTCAAGAAGATCTTGGTAGTAGATCTTGAATACTTTAATATAAGAAAGAATGTAGACTTTCAGATTTTTTGTAGAGTGTATCCATAAGATATTGTAATAAGTGTGCATGCTGGCTAAGGGGTCCCAAGGCTGAAAACAGGGACAAAAGACAGATGGATGGGGTTTTACTCTTTAAGTGCCCATTCACACCTAAGTGTTTTTCTAGAGTTTTAGCACTAGACCACAATGCTCCTGAACTGCCCTGTAAGCTTATCTGGTATTATTCTTAACAGCATTTTTCACTAATAATTCATGTCTAAGCATTTTTAACATCGAGCAGTTTAAAAAATGTTCTGTCTGCAGTAGTTTTTGAGCTGTTTCAGCCAAAATACTTGTTCTATTGAAATGAATGGTAATTCTCATAAAAAGCCAGATTAAAAAAAAAAAAACAAATAAAAAACACAAGGAGCATTTTTGCAGCATTTCTACAGGAAGTCATTGCCTCTTTCTGTGGGATGAGCAGAAAAAAAAATGCTGGTGTCTTTATTCGTATAAGTGTGTTGGTCATCTAGTAAATGACAACTGTTGAGGGAAATGTTAAGTATGCACATAGCTTGCAATCAAGTGACAGGAACAGAACAAATGTTAAAGGTATAAATTTAGTTTTAATCAGGTTAAAGTTTAGTGTTTGGGACAGATGTTTTAACATAGATGGTAGTGCAGCTACCAGATGTTTTTAGTGGTAGCACACAGTTGTCATTCCTGCCTTGCTCATAGCATCAAGGTCTGTATGGAATTTTCAAGTTCTCCTTGTGCATTTCTGCATTGATTGATATTAGTGAGAGTGCTTAACTGTGAATGATTACCTGTTTTCACACTGACATACTAGAAATGTGTCAATAATATTTCTCAATTAACAAAATGTGTTTAATCCTTCTTGTGCTATAAATTAAATAACATCCATCCCCTTTTTCCATCCCCAATCTGAGTCACCAAAGATTCATGGTATGAACACTGGTGCCACCAGATCACACTGTTTCAAAATATCTATAACAAATAACTAGAGTAAAGCTACATTGTTACTTTATTTATAGGTTTCTGTTACTGAGTTGCATGCAGAACACTCATTTGTTATTGACTGTGTGATTGAGACCTTCAAAGGACTTGCATGCTGTCAACCATGTTTGCTTCTTGCCTTATAACCACTGCTACTGGGATAATCACTTTCTCCCTGTAACCTTAAACCTGGAGGATTAACTTTACCCATCAACACATGCAGGATTAAATGTATACCTATTAATTCTGCTCAGTTCTTGTCACTTGATTTGCACATGATTCACCGTTTCCTCAACAGCTGTCACTAGATGACCAGAGCACATGCAAAAATTGAACTGACAGCAGCAGGGAACATCTTTGCAAAATAACAATATACAGTAAATAATATTTTTTTAGTGGCAGGAAGAAGCTTTTGTAAATATTAAAAAGACACTATCACATATCATTTAATTAAGTACTTATCAATATCTGAGTGTAATCTTGGAATTTTTCAGAATGCTGCCTGAGTTCTTCATAGAGAGTCCAGAATTGTCTTCTAGGCTCCCTTTCCTGCAGAACAGTTTGAACCCAATGTCTTTTTTCACAACGCTTAGGATACCTCCTCAATGTAACTCTCCTTTTCAGTACCTGTGATTGCCAGGATTAATAAAGCACCATAGTCACAGAAGACATTCTGGAGACATAACAATCACCTAGAAACAAACAACACTAGAAAACTTAACAAATCACAAAATGGTAATAGAAAATGTCAAACACTTTCCATGCAAAATACTAGGTTGAAAAACACCTGCAAAAATGTTTGAAAATTGCTGGAAAACGCTTGAAAATGCCTGAAAAACACTTAAAAAACACAAAACACCAATAAAATGCTTGAAAATGTCAAACAAATGCTGGAAAACTACAGTACACAAGCGTGAATGGTCCCTTAAAGGGAAACAGCTTCAGTGAGAGCATGCTCTTTAAGGGCTACTGAAGGTTGAAAAGTTCAGGAACACCACAACAGGGAGTTCTAATGTGGTAAGCCAAATTGACATTTACAGATATCTCAAAATGCATTTCAACATTACTCAAATACATGTTCAGATATGTTAAAATAACTGCCTGACTATTGTAAGATATGTCAATTACACTTTGAGATATTCCAAATTGACCTTCATGGGATTTTAATATGCCTGAAATTCATTTTGCAGTAACTCAAAATCAGTTTCTGCAAAACATCCTATTTCTTTAATGGGACTTTCTGACAATTTTAAGACATCTTGAAATGCATTTGAGATATCCTTAAATGAATTTCTGATAGCAGTGAAAATGGACAAGAATATATTTTAAATGCACAACAGCTTATTTCAAAAACTGCGATTGAGATATCTCAAAATGAGTATTATTTGAAGAAATGTTGAAATCTATTGGAGATATCTTAAAGTGTGTTTAAGATATCTTTAAATTGATGTATTTTCAGATATCTGTAGTTCAATTTAGGATATCTTAAATGTATTTCCAGATATCTTTAAATGTTAATTTGGTTTGTCATGGTTCTAGTTTTTGTCCTTATAACAAAAGTGAGGCTGCCCTCAGACCTTACAGGTAGTAATGTTTCCAATGCTTGTCAGAAACTGACAGATGAATGGTATATAAAGTCACTTTTCTCAATAGAGTCTGTTGAGTGCTGTGATATTGAGGTGCTTGACTTATCATGGGCACATCATGCTTGTATATTTTTGTCCTCTTTTGCTTTTTTTCTCCATGAAGAGCACTGCCATGAGGTGTCTTCTATACTCAGTAGTAGTGACTCTAGGTTATGACTGGTAAGTCAAAAGTAGGGTTCACCTAAGCTGGTATTCAGACTTTAGTTAAAGAATTATCACATGCCCCATCCTTGTATTTAATTTACTAGTCATCAAAATAAGACTTATTAAACAAGGTCATTATAAAATCAGGAGACTAGATATTTCAAAATGAAAGACAAAGAAAAAAAATGATTCTTCACTCTAGGAAGGAAGCAGTGTTTTATTTCATATACTGGGACTCCTTTGCCTCACTTCTACTAAGAAATATGTTGAGACAACACATAGTACTACATGCAAAACTGAAGAACCAGCAGTGCCCTTCCATTTATTCATCATCTTCCAAACCTGCTTATCCAGAGCAAGGTCGTAGGGAAGCTGGAGCCTATCCTGGCAAGCACTGTTCCAAAACTGCAGTAATGTAAATCAGAGCTCTTTGTGTCTAAAATCGTGGTCTGTACAGTTTGTTATACCATTAAGGTTAAAATCAATTATCTCCTTACATTTTCCATTAGTTTATTATCTTTTGAGGGCATAAGGTTTACTAGATTTAGATGGTCTTTGTAAAGTAGGTTAAGATCCTGGCTAAAGAAGTGTGGGTGTATGATAGCAATATTTATGATTTATAATGATTACTTGACTCAACATTTTTATAAAGCTAGTGTATGAAATATATCCTAGATATGTTGCTTTGAGACCACAAATTAAGAAGGTATTTGGTCTATGTTTATTCCTGGGAAATCAAACAATCAAAAGTATGAATTCCCTTTTGTTGAAGAAATAGTTAGCTTGTGTTTTATTTTGAAGTTGTAAGCGAATTTCTGACATTTAAGGTTTCAGAGGTTAATTATGATTGAAGGGGTGTTGAAAATTGCTCTTCTTCCTGTCTCAACTTAGTATTAATGATAATGGAGTATGTCATGGTGGGAGTGTGAGGACATTTAAAGGCTAAAGTTAGTCTCAGTGTGGGGGGTATTTGCATTGGAATGTGGTGGCCTGTAACACTTGTCTTTACACTAATCACTGTGCTTATTTTTTGCAGCAGGAGGCTGTCAGTGGGACATTCAAAATATGTGAGGTGGCTTTGTGGTCCTTTCTATACAAAGGGAGAAATAGTAGTTCTAAATGCTACGTGCAACATTCTGCCCACACTGATTTCCTCCTCCACTGTGAACATACTAGGGAGAATGTTCCCCTTAAGGTCATTGAATTTATATAAAGGAGTAGATGTGTGAGAAGGCTAGACTGAAAACAGTCAGGTGTATTTCTCTTCTACTGTACATCTGTTATATCCTATATATTCTATGTTTTATTTAAAAATGTTAGTAATCACTATGAGACTGTTCTCAGTAAAGATAACTGTTATAAGAAAAACATAGCAGTCTAAAACCCACTTAATCCAATTCAGGTTCAAAGCTTGTCCTGGCACCATTAGGTATAAGTCAGAAACTAGTTCTAAACAGGGTGCAAATGCACTGCTGGTCACACTCACACATTCCCACATGGGTCCAATTTAGGGTTATTAGGTAACCTAACCTGCAGGCATTTCATGATGTAGTATGATAACTGGAGTACCAGGGGAAAAACTCCCACAGAAACAGGGTGACTATGCAGATTCCATGCAGACAATGTCCAGGCTTGGGATTAAAGCAGTAATTCTAGTCACTTATGTAACAATAAAACAAATGGAGCTGAACTTTATTCATAGGCAGGATGGATAGGTGTTGTAGTGGGTGGTGTTAAGGCAATTAGGAAGGAGACAAAATTCTGAAGATGAAAGAGAAAGCTGTTAATAGTGATTTTAAGGATGACAAAGGTAAGTAAGACTCATCTATGAACAGACAGGAACTCTGCCCAGCAGTAAAATTTAGGGAAGAGCTTTTCTGAAGCCTGTGATGCAAACTTGCAAACTTACATTACCTGCCCCACATACCAAACACAAAAAGCTAGACCTGCCCACCTGAGCTAATTGAATGTATGTGTGGCTCCGTCCAATGCAAGGTCTGTCATGTTACTTTGTATTTGGATGAAAATGAGCCTTTCTACACACATCTCAGAGCGGAAGAATTGAATTTTTTGTGTTCAATTAATGTTGTGCCTGCCTATTCTGTGGAAGGGTAGTCACATTGCTGAGAATGAAGTGAATACTTTTGTTAGCAGCATGCAGTAGTGCGTATTTGTGCATGTCTACTAGTAGTTGTTATAACACTAAAATAATAGGCTGAGAAAAAAATAAACTTCATTATCTGTTGACTTTCCATTCCAACATACTATGTCTAACATTTTTGTAAATCCAGTGTACAACAAGTAGTGTAAAAATGCAGCAGTCAAAAGATGTCATTCCCTGAAAATCAAAGTTTTCACAGACATACAGTATTTATGAATAACGTTTTTCTTTGTGATGGACTGATGTCAAGTCTTCTGTCTGATGCTAGTGAAATCACACCTGATACACCTACAGGCAAAGCGGAATAAACTGCTGAGGAAACGGATGGGATGTTACAGTAATTTATTATTCTACTTTAACACATTTCCAAAGTGTAAAAATTAAAGGGCGTAATTTACTGAAGCCTTGTCAAGTTTCTTTAATTTAAAGTCTAATCATAGAGTAAATGATACGTTTTCTGCTAGATGCATTATTTTAATTACTTTCTAGTCTGTATAAATGTTTTTAGGGACACTTCTTGATATATGACTTGAAATGGAAATCCAGTTACAAAATTCAACTAAAGCTAAAGTAAGTTAAAACTGTTAAAGTTGGAAAATCAACATTTCACTTTATTAAACCATTAGAAGTGCTAAGAAAGGCTACTGCTTATAATTATGGGATGGACAAGATAGTTATGTCTTGCATCAGTCAGCATGTTAGCATCAAACCCAGACTTGGGCACTTTAGCTTTAAGTGCTTTTATTTACAGTAAAAACATAATTGTAAGTAGTTGTTCTGATTATAGCAACTCTGTATTATTTTGATTAAGAGTGAAACCATGTCATCAGTTGGCCTTCATGTTGTATTTCAGGAGTTTCCCACAACGCAACTCTGCAGGCACGTGATCATTTCATAGCCTCAACATACATGACTAATTACACAATTAAGGACTGATTGCTCGGCGTCTGTATTAAAATGAACTTAGACCAAGTTCAAATTAACTTCTTTTGCTTTCATATTGAGTTGTAAATCATTTTTTGTTATCATAGATAAGAATATAAGAAGATTTTCAAAGAAGGGAAGGTCATCCAGTCTATAAAGCTGATTTGGTTAGATAATACCTAAGTTGTCCCAATTTCTCATTTATATACTTTTTAAAAGTGGTCAAAGTTTCTGCTTCATCTGTGCGAATTTGTAGTTTGCTTCAGATATATGACTCTTTCATATGACTCTTTGCATTAAGTAGTGATTTCTGGCATCAGTCTTAAAACAGTTCCTCTTTATTTCCACCATTGTTCTTCAGTATATGATTCACTGTTTAATTGAAAGAGTTTTGCAGGATCAGCTTTGTTGGTATCTCTGAGAATTTTGAAGACCTGGATTAGGCCATCATACTGCCTTCTTTGCTCAAGAAGAACAAAACGATTTAGTTTCCCTAGCCTATCTGTTATATTATATTATATTATAAAACTTTTTTGTATGTGTTTTTGTATTCTGTTTTTGTACCTTTTTTTTTTAAACGTTTTGTTTTCGTTTGGACTATGTTGTGTTTTATTGTTCTTAATATTTTTCATTCAACTTCTTCTGTTAGTTCCAGTTGGTCCTGCTTGTGTTTTGTTAATTGTGTTCATACTCTAATTGTATTTGATGGTGGTTGAACATAAAAAAATAATTTTTTGTGGCCAGGATTTTTTTATTCGTTTCTCTTTCCATGTTTTGGCAGCAGTCATAACAAAGTCAGAGTAAGCCATGTCCTTTAAAGCTGTGATGCAGTTGGCTGCTCTCCTCTGCATAGCTTCTAATGCCACTATGTCTTTTTTGTAGCATGTAGATCATAACTACCAACAGTATTTCAGATATGGTCTCACTTTTGCAATATATACTCTGAGCATAAAATACCTTAATTTACATTCCATAGCCTTTACAAAATAATTTTGCCTAAACCATGAAACAATGTCAACGGAAACCCACAAATCCTTTTCAGATGTTTCATTTAAGACAGTATCTCTCTCCTTTTATTTATAATTATAAAATTCCTTTTGCCTGAAATCCAGTTTTATAAGATACCTCTAATGTTAACAGATTCTAACTTCAAGGTTTATGTTTGATGTGAAACTGTATCAAAGGCTTTACATGATATGCTTTGCATTTGTCTACTATCCTAGTTGCCCATTCAAGAAATTGTTTTAGCAAGATATCCTTCTCATAAACACATTCTGGCTGTTATGTAGAGTATTATTTATGTGCAGATACTCTTTTATTTTATTTCATATCATTGCTACATAATTTGTTGTTGAAGTAAGATTTATTGATCTGTAATTACTAGGATCCATTTGGTCTCCCTTCTTGTAGAATGCTGGTACATTGGCAATATTCAAGTCATCCGATAATTCTCTAAACTGCTGGAATATGCTTAATAAATGGTTTTAAGTAGCATCTTACATTTCTTTCAATACGGCTTATAAAATCCCTGGAGTTTTACTATTCTTCTGTGCATTGAGAGCCTATGGCACATCTGACTTAAAATCTGTAAAAACACAGAACTAGTTTTTACTTCTACTTTAGGCATTTCATTTATTTCTTCTTTTACAGATTTGGTAAAATGTTTATTGAATTTATTTGATATTTGGTTTTTATTTTCCTTTACTTTTCCTTTGCATTTCTGAGGTTTCTTAAATTCTTAATATTTAATTCAAACAGTGCCATTTACACCATGCACCTTCTCAAGGTCTCTATAAACAACATTACAATTTTGAAAATAAAAATGGGTCAGTAAAATAAAAGAAAAGAAAATATAAAAAATGTAACTATGTGATAGGTTGGAAGTATTTTAAAATGTTTTAAACACTGTATTTTATAAGAAGCTAGTCTAATATTATAATATGAAAAGGCATAGAGAAGCAGCAGGTAGGTAACCCTAAGCCTAACCATCCAATAGCTTGCAACATTTCCATGGCAGCGGCTCTCTTTAAAATGAAAACAAGTTAGAAAATGCATGTGTGACATAACATTCAGGTACATTCTGAGACTTATTTAACTGATCTGATTTGAAAGGTGGTGCATTTTACATTTTTTAGTTACTTCATCAAAGAATTAATTTGCACATTTTTGTTTATTAAATGTTTTTGTAAAAATAAATTATATTCATATAATATACACAATTTCACGAATTAACAGACTATGGTAAATACATGCTTTTTTACAGCACTTTCAATACCATTGAGTTAAAAATGTAGGCCAAATACGCTTGTGAGTGGCCTAATAGCTTTTCTAAACAGCAGAGTCTGATTCAAGTGATTTAAGAATGATATTGATTGATGTGCTATTGTTAGTTGTGGACAGTCTGTGACTGTTGATCACATTTCTTAAGCATAATTTTTTTAAAAGAGGCAACCTGATAGAGAGATAAAATCTCTGTTAAAATCTCAAGGTAAAATTGCAGACTAATTTAGTCCAGAATGGAGAATAGGTCTGAAGCTTTGCTGATAATGTACAGTGTGAGAGAAATATTATTATAAAATGAAACTTTTTAAATTAAAGATATAAAAGTTTTTTCTTTTATAACAAAAAATAAAAACCACAATAACCACCCAATAGCCATCTAGGACACTAAATACAATCCCCTCTTTCTCAACTACAGTAACAATTCCATACCACTAAGTTACCCAGTAAATTCCAACATATCAACAATAAAGTGAAATTACAAAAAGAAATAAAACTATCATTGCAAAATGATCAGTGCTAGTATAAAATCACAATAAATATGACTCCATGAAAGGAGAAAAACAACTGCACAGAGTTCCCCTGTCCAGCATCTAATAATTGTAAAAAACAAATAATTCATTCAAATTATTCAAATACCTAAGACTGTCAAAAGGAACTGATTTATTGTAGAATAATAGAAACACCAAAGGTGACACTAATCTTAAAGATTTTAATTTCTGCCTTAAGGTACACAGCAAAAGCAGTTCTACAGGCACGGATAGAATGTGACCCTAATCATAGGTTTTACCACTAAGCAAGCTTTAGTTTTGCTCTGTCCTTGCTATCTGCAGCATAATTAGCGTCTTTGTGCACACTAAAACTGCAGCTGTGATCTTTTGCCCCCATATCATCTGCTCTTCCTTTTTTCTTAACACTACCTGTTTTATCTTAATTAGAGGAGCTGCACCTTTCCTGTGTAATTAATTAGTTCAAACACCTTATAGCAAATGGTTGATATCCTGCGTTCTTTACAATAATAATGTTTAGCTAATGGTGCCGTGAGGCTGTTTTTACTGTAATGTAAATACTGAGTACATATTTGTTCATGCACTGCTTACACATCAGTCCTTACAAAATTCCTTTCTCATTTCCAGATACCTGACTTTTTTTTAACATTTCATTTAATTTAACTCAAGTAGCAAGAGACACGAGCTGGTGTACAAGCGGTTTTGAGTAACTTGTACTGGGGATCTAATATATAAAATGTACTACAAAATATAAAAGTTGAAGTGACCTCTCTCAAGGTAAAATTGATATAGTAAACTAATCTGTATTTGAAGTTGCACAGAATATTTGTCTGGTTTAAGAAAGACGAGCTCAAGAATGGGAATGAGAATGGGAGTTTCAAAAATTTCACCACTTTATATATTCAATATATAGTACGTCAATAAAAATATCTCAATAAATTTCCTCTAAGAACAAGCGTGGCAAATTTCAGCAACATGAAATGAGCTGTCCCTTGTGAACAGACTGACAGACATGGCTATCACAGTAGGTGCTTTTTGCATTATATGCAAATGTACCGACAGTGTCACAGAGTGTTTGACATTATTTTCTGGAAAGGTAATGACAATGGATTTGGCACTTTTGTGTTCAAAGTACATAAAAAGATAGCACTTGAATTTGTGGAAGTTAAGAGAAAGTATTAATTAATTTGTCATGAATTACCACTGTACAAGGAACTGTATTTCACTCAGACTTAATTGTTTTGCTTACTTTGCAGTTGTACAGTGAATTCTTAAAAAGGCCATATGCATGGAGAGCATTTTTGATCAGAAAACCTTTTGAAAAAAAATATGGTTTTCAGATTATTTCTTTTTTACTGAAATCTACATTTATTGTTAGACTTGTTCAATTCAGGACAATGATTTTGTTTTCTTTTTTACCGATTGTATAAAAAAATGTGTGTGTCTCTTTACTTAGACTATGTATGAATCATGCTGTGTCTATGACATGATTGACGCTGAGTCTCAACATGCATATGTCCAGGTTAGAAAAAACAACTTAAATGTGAGTACTCATAGAAAATTCACATAGAACAAAGGAGATAGATGCAACCTCAACAAAGACAGTGACTGGGCAGGTACATTAATCCTATCTACTAGAGCTACAAGGCAACATTGAAACCACTGTTATGCTTGTCTGCCCCTTTCACAAGCAGTCAAAACAAACCAACTTGAAACTTCATTTGTTCAGTTGTGTAAGTGCAATGATATGTTGTATAGAAATAAACACAGTAATATCCTCATTGTCAATAATACCATAAGCACACAACATGTGAAGGATGGCACTGTAGAACTTTCTCTCAAGGTGGCTGGGTATGGCAACACCCAGTGTGCAGTTTAAATTGTTGTCCTGTTATTATGGTTTAAAAATGTGATCTTTTAAAATTTGGGCTAAAAAATATCACAGCAGTGATTTTCTCTCTGTCTTCCCAAAGTTACCAGCTCATTTACCAGGGATAGTGTCTTATTTAGTAGTTCATCTTCCAGATGACAAGGTAACTTCACCATTACCCTGCACATGCACAGTTGTACTTCTCGAACTTGTTAACCTGAATGACTGTGTTTGTAATGAAGGCACCTCTCACTGTACCCAGGACAAGATCAAACACTCTTATCCAGCTATGGTCATTTGATCAGTGCATTTAAGCATTACAGTTTTCACAGGCTTTAGCGAAGTTTTACACTTAATAATCAAGAATAGTTAAATATTTGAGGTTGCTTTCCCAAAAGGGTATACAGTACATAAGACAAGCACAAAACAGATATATACTGTAAATGCAGGAGGGGCACAGGTCCATTTCTTACTCATTTCTGCTTCAGATCTTGGCTTTCTGGGAGGATGATGGCTGTTATTTTGTCAAAGCAGCTTTTCTCTGCCTTTTCAAATGCAACTGTTTCTCTGTCCCTTACTATGTGAAGAATTATGTTATTATAAACTTATTTTCAACTTAATTAATCGGTAGTTGGATTAGTAAGTTCATATGCACAATTCTATCAGTTTTTAGAAAAGCCACCTTTATTAAGAGTAATATGTCTTTTAGTTACCCATCCTCCCTTTATCACTACTTTGCCATTGATGAAGCTGTTCAAGGTATAGTTGTTTCCTTGGTTTTGAAAGGAAGCCTTTCCAGTATGCCCTTGGTTTACACTCTCCTGTAGTAGTGCAGTATCTCCCATTGTTTGTTCCAGTATCTTCATCCACTATAAGAATGTTACTTTATGCTAAACAACAAGGCCTGTCGATTATGCTTTTGCGTTCCATAATCACCACACCACACATTAGTCACATTTTATCCCAAAATATGACTGTTAAATAAATAACACACAATAGTGCTGCAGTGGACTGGTGTCAAATAGATTGATTTCTGCTGCTGAAGTAAGTTTTTGTGACTGTAATAGTTCAAGAAACTGATTGATCATAGCCTAAAAATAGAGTAAAAAGGGTCACGAAGTTTACAGCAACAATATTAAGAAACCGAACCTTGCTAGTTTTTGTTGCATTTTTTAAATTCTCTCCTTTGTAGTCGAGTAGATGTAATGTTGTTAATAGTATTTTGAGGTTGACCCAAGTGAAAGTCTTTGAAAGAATGTCATAAAGGAACAGCTTTGTAATGCTGTTTATGAGATTCTTTGCTCATTTACTGCTGGCTTGTCAAAATGTGTTAGCTCAGTGGGGAATTTTTTTTTGTTTTCATTTTAAATCATTTATTAAACTCTTTCATGTTTCTTGGCTTTCAAAGCTAATTTCTCTGGAAAAGTCTTTATATTTTGTGTAGATGACCTTTAAGCAAAACTATAAGCAGTTTGTTGTTTGATATACATCACAATCAGTGTTGCTTATAGATACAGTGTTTCTTAATTAAAATAAAAACCTATTCAAATATGACATTTTACAGCTTTATGTTTCATATTCCAGATATAAACTGAGAAAAAGATTCACATATAGCATACAAGGAAAGCAGTAATCCTTTGGTAACCTCGTGATTAGTTATTTCCATGCCAGAGTTACATTTATGGCATGCAGCTGTTCAATGTCTGTTAGACGGTGAAGTGCTCAGCGGCTGAAAAAGAGGAGAGCAGCTTAAACTCAGAGGAGAAACAATTGAACAAGAACAAGCAGGGTAGGGAGAACTCAGTCCTGACTTTTTTTATGTATTGTCCGAACCAATACTTTGGTTTTGTTCTAGTTTTGGTTTTGATTTTTATTTTGCACAGTGAAAACAGTCAGTTTGAACTATAAAACTCAGTTTCATAACTGGTACTCTAAACTGCGTTTAAAGGGGTATTGTCTGTGAGGAAGTGTATTGCGCTGTGCTCCTATTTATGTCATAGGTATGAACATTTGAATTTCAAAGACATCTTTAAACAAAACAATCCTAACAGAGTAACTTTGTCCCCAAGCTGTCAATTTATACTGTAATGCATTAAGTAATGAAAAAAGTGTTATATACGGTAATTATATACTAGGACTGGTTACTTACTGTATTTTTTTTTTTGTTCTTTTAGTTTTTTGTGTTTGTTTCTTCTTTTGATTTTTACAGATGGCAGTTATCCCACAAGTAGTTTTCTTTCTAAAATAAAGTTGAAGTTTAACTTTTTCTAACTCAAATATAACCCAAATGTTCTGCAATAGCTTGCAACAAGGATGAGAGGATTCATTTTATTCAGTAGATCTGGGACTTCTTAATTTACCTCACAGTATATTTTTAGCTACAGATATAAATGGGTGCTGCCCTAACAGAATGTGGCTGTAGAGTAGCAGACCAAATTGCAACCTGATAAAAATAAAAAGAAAGTGTATTGAAGAATTTTTGGACTAAATTGTGAAGGCATGCAAGATTTGATTTCCGTAGTCCTTTTGAATACAATGAATCGCCCAATGACACATTTGTTTTAATAATTTTTAAAAATTAGTCCATTTTCCATAAATTGTAATAGATGTTATTCTTTTGATTCTCTGTTGCCTACTTTGTCATCCAAATTGCAGCACATCCTTGTTTACTATTTTTTGCTTTCCATTATGTATCATAAATTATGATAATGTTCTACTACTGCAGACTGTTCTGGCTAAGTCTGAGGAAAAGTTTTTTTTACTTATAAATCAACTTTATGACTCATTTGGCAAGCTTAGTTTTTTATATTTTCCACTGTACTAGAATGTTTTTAGAAAAAAGAAGGCTCTGTTTTGGCTTAAATAAAATAGGATATTATTTCTGAACTGAACCTCAAATGAAAAATATTGCTTATATTTTAAGGTATGCTTCTGATGAAATGTCAGCTAAAGAAAGTTTTCTGTTTTCTTTCAGCTTTGTGGTGTAATTAGAGAAGCCCTAGCTGGGCATACTTTTCCATTTCTCCCAAGTCATGTAATTTTTTTTGTTGTATTATATGCAATTTTTATACTCTGTGGATACAATTCCATATCTAAAGAGAAAGAAATAAAATACATGGTACTCTAGTCTTTTAAAACTTTAAAAAATATGAATACATTTACATAACTCTTCAAGTCATAATGAGTAGGATTTTCATCCTGCATACAAATAATGCTGTTAAAGTGTAACAAATAATGAGATCAATTTTTACAACTCAACATAAAGAACTATGTAAACTAAGTTAGAAAAGCTTTGAGTGCTTCTCTGAACAACTAAGATCTAACATTCCCTGTGACAAGATGAGTGACTCTTAGGGACACATAATGCAGTAAAAGGAAAAGTATTTCTTTTTTGTAAGTAGTTTTTTTTAGGGGGGCAATAAGGATGGCAGCAGATTAGGATCTGTTTAGTACTAGGCACTCCTTTATAGATTTTCCCTGAGCTGTTTTTCTGGTTTAGCTAAGAAACATATTTATCTTGTAAAGGCATCACATTGCTGATTTTCATGTTTGCCTTCAGTGATCAAATTATAGTGGTTTGATTAACAAGATCAGTGACTGTCTTTATCTGGCAAGCATCTAGTCTCATTTGAGCAGTTCCGTTTTCACATTTTCATTTCAATAGAAGCAATTCAGAGAATGTCAGCTGGAGCTAAAGTAAGTGTAAGCTGAAGCAAACATTATGAACAAACTGTCATCGAGCCTGTGCGCTTCAGGGAGTTCAGGCAAAGGAAAAACTTTACAACGAGTTAGGTTTTTGCTTACCTTTTCTCACTTTTATTGTCATATTTAACTATAAAGAAATAAATCATAATAAAAGATTTAAAAAGCTAGGTTTTAGCTAGGTTGTCACATATCTTCATTTACTTCTGGCTTTCTCATACAGATGTAGATTGGAGAAAGCAAAAATTTAAACTTCCAAAAATTGCATTGTGAATACTATAAAGCCATGCAAAATGGGAGAGATAGCACACTTCACAGAAACTAACATAACATTCTCAAACTTGCTAAATTCAGTAAATGGATTTTTGTTAGGGGAGCCCGGGACATAGCACCAGTCTATCGCAGGGCCCACTCACACACATATTCACACTCCCTCTCACCGAGCATCCAATTTGGAATCAGTGCTTAATGCTCATTTTTAGGGACGTGAGGGGAAAACCACTGACATGTCTGTGGACTCCACAGTGAAAACAACTACATGTAGGATTCAAACTCGGGATACTGGCTCTGTGGTACAGTATTTCTAAAAACTACACCATTATGCTGTTTACAAAGAATATATGCATAAATTAAGTAAACAAATAGTGTATGGAGCTGAGAATGAAACCAGGTTTAGAGATTTCACCCTTAGAGGTGTTTAATAAGGCACTACTAATTTATATTCTCTTTGCAGTTTATAAGAAGTAGACCCACTGGTCTAATGTTATTCAGAAACTTTCCTTTGACTACCTTCAGCCAATAATATTTTTTTATTTATTTTCAGACCTCATGCTAATACAGACACTTTCTTTTGTATTATATTAAAAGATACTTTTTTACAGATGGAATAAGTTAACAAGCTGTGTATTAAAATAGCCACAATAAACCTAATTATAAAATGCAAAATGTTTAATTTCTAATAAGCCCCATGCAACTATGGCTTTGTCAGATTCCATAAAAAACTACAGTTTGTTATAATTTATCACAAAAATACTTAGTGCTAAAAAGATAAAGTGGCAATATCAGCTGAATGAAATGAAGCAAAGGAAAAACGGGATGTTTTAATAGTTTAATATTTTTGCCGGTCTCCCTACATTAAACATTAATAAAAATGTCCTTTTGTAGATTTAATGTCATAAAGGGTTTCCATAGAGTGTCGTAGTGAGGAGTTTTAAAAAATGTACTACTGTATGTAATTCAAAATAATTAGCTGTGGCTGCATTTTTTAAATAAATTAGATATAAAATATGACCTTGAATTACATAGATGGTATAAAGATAAATATCCTTTAATTGTAAAATTTGGTAGTTCTCTTTGAAATTACAGTTATAGGTTACTGAAAAACATTTGACTGTGAAACTAAAATAAAGCAGTACAGTCACAATAATAATAATAATAATAATAATAATAATAAAATATGTTTGCTGCTGTGGCATGGAAACATTTTTTTACATTAATAGGAAGGTGTCAAACGCTACTGTATATTCATCCAATTCTTTAAGACAGCATTTCAATAACAGGAGAGCGTATCACAGCAGCATTTGACATAATGCAGGAATCAACCCTGGGCAGGATGGCAGTACATCTGAAGGCGTGCATACGTTACATAAACAGTGACTAGGTCCAGGCCAGGTCTATGGTTTCTAATTGTGAAGCATCAATGCTAGGTAGTGTGCTAATGATGATTAGAGGTGCTTTAGCAAGAAGTGCCAGCCATACTAAAGCCCTCTAAACCAACAGTTTTCAGTTTTGCAGAGTGTTCATTTGAAGATAAAGTAACAAAATCTAAAACAGTATTTTTATTTGTAATGCTTAAGTAATGCATATTACATACTGTATGTCTTCACTTTCACTATCCAAAATATATAGATATTTTTATTTAAACACAAAACAAAGTCACTTGAGTTCTAACATGAGTTTATGGGTGCCTTCTTCGTACTTGAAGATAGAACCTTGACTAAATGCCTTCCTCATAATGTGTAACATTGTATTGTGCTCAACATCCCACTCTTTGTGATGTTACAATCCATGTCTCATGTTCTTAGCAAAAGTAACACTGCTTCGCAAGAATCTCCACAAAGGTTAAGAGCCTCTCCTGAATCAGCATAATATGGAATTCTATCCATTCACATGTTACAATCAATGCACATACATCTAGACCTGGTGTTGCTAGGCCAGTTCAGAGTATGTGCTTTATGAATCCAGCATAACCGCAGTACAAAGTACAAATACAAAAGCTACCAGGAATTGAATCATGACCAGACCAAATGTAATCAAGTGTATTGCCATATTAGCCTTCTGGTGATCAATCTTAAAATCACTTTTTAACTACATTGAATGAAGAAAGTAGGAAAATATGTTTAAACCAAAAGTCTATGAAAATTTTTAATGGTCACATTAAAACAGTTCTTGTTTTTGTTACTATTTGCAACATGGACTCACTGGCACAGAGGTACTATAATTTGAAAAGAAAAAAAAAGTCTAAAATCTTAAAGCAGTTTCATTACAGTTCCCTGCTTATTATTTTAAACTCAAATCCTATTACAGTATTTGTAATCTTAATATCTGAGCAAGATTATGGATGCTGCCATTTCAAAATAAATTATATAAATAGTAGCATGGTTAGTCTATATTTTGAGTACTAATTAAAACCTATTCCTTTTTTGGTATGAGAGCAACTTCTTGGCCACCTACATGTATCCTTTCCAATTGACCTTTGTGTGTTTTAATTATATCAATTCTTTCATAAGACAGTATTCTTTAATTAGAATGATTAAAATGTACATGTGTACTGTATGTTATGATCCTTGTCTACAACTTGGAATGTAGGCTGTGAATACAGTTAACCATTAAGCTTGAATCAACAAGTGGTCTCATGAAAAAATGTTTCTGAGCCTCTGCCCAAAAATAGCCAACCGTTGCTAGGGACTCAGCTTTCAGAAGGTTGGATGCACCACACCACTGATGCTATCTTTTATAAACAATGATCCCTCTAAGATGCCAGCATTGCACAACTGTATGCTTTAGTGCACAAAGAAGTGAGTCAAAAATCCACAGTTCTCCAGCCCCTGCAGAAGATTTGCAAAGGTCAGACGTCACAAGAGCCCATAGTCAAATCCTTTGATATTTAAGCAACCCAAGTAATTTGTCAACACTCACTCTCATTCGTTTGTGCATAGTGTGAAGAAATATGCAGGTGACAGTCTACAGGTGGGTGGAAGAATGTCTGCTGCTAGTGCAGCAAGTCTAATCTGTGATGGAAAATGGCAGGTGACAGTCTACATTTGGGTTCGGAACCACCCATGCTGGAGTAGTATAAAAGGAATAGTGCTAAGTGCAAGGAGACATTTTATGCAGGAAAAGGAAAATAAAGTATTAGGTGCTGCCTGGACACCTTCCAAAAACAAGAATTTCCCTGAAGAAGCTTCAGGCATTATCAGAAGGCCAACAGTGAGGAAGAGAGCAGGATTTCTTGGGGATAGCAGAGAGACTTACCAAACTATCCATCCAAGGACAATTCAGCACTGCTAATGTCTGTACTGCATGTCAGTAATTTATCCACCCAACCTCTGAGAAAAAACATTTTTGCCAAATTCTTACATTTTCAATGCAGAGTGAGAGTTAAGTCCATAGGAAAGAATCAATCAATACGGGAATAAGCTAAACCCAGTTTCTGTTTAACTCTGATTTTTAAACTCTGATACCTATTCAAAGCTTAGTTTATAAACTACTTTAAGGTTTTCAGGTATGCCTCTGTGGTTGTCCAATTGCTAGGTTATGATGTGTGGTCTTCAGGAGGCCTATAGCTCTCCAAACCTGACACAGACAGACGCAGGACACCAGTTCAGCACACACGTTTGTAAAATTTTTTCTGTGGGAAACTGTGGGGAACAGCTGCATTCTTCCAGCAGAGCACTTTGACTGTAAGAGTGGTCAGTTTAACAAGCAATGATGTGAGGAAGCAGCAAAAATGGTTGGCTTTACAGGAAAGGGCTCTCATGGGGTAAAGGAATTGAGTGTGTAAGCATATGATGATGACGAGAAAGCGCATAACATCCAAAGCTACGAGAATGATATTTTTGAAAGGCTGGTTGCAAGGCATTTTATGTAGGGAGAAGTGTTAGTGATGGCTAATTGGGTTGTAAAAAGAGTTGGTTGAATAAGAAGTTGAATGTGTTAGTTGTAGCAGACTGTGAAGATGTTATTTGTATGGCATTGAGTGGTGATAAAAATAGCTGGTGTATATATATATATATATATATATATATGGAAGAGAAGGTCTGTGATACGGTTTATATATATATACAATATATTGGCATTATGAAATGGTATGGGCAAAATGTATTTAGTGAGAGTGAATATGTGTTGATAGGTATAGATGAGTAGTTGCATATGATCAATAAATTGTAGTTGCAGAAAAATGTTTTTTTTTCTTCTTTTGATATTATGTTTTTGATGTATTCATTAGCATTTCTGTTTTTTGATAAAATTAGTATTTCTTATTAATTATATTTTTTATTATACTGGGGATGGAACAATTACGTATAAGTTCTTAGAGTAGATACAGATAAAACCTTTTTAATATAGCAATTATACTTTTGTCATGTATTAATGTTGCCCATAGAAAATAACATAATTTGCTTTTAGGTTTATTTAACTTAAAATATAATACTACAGTGTTTTCTAATCAAGTTACTATAATTATATAATTATATGCAGTAGTATTGTACCAGACAAAATGAACAACCCATGTATAAAATTAAAAACATGAGGTCTATGTTGGTTACTTAGATTTAAACCCATCTTCAATGGGTAGCACCACTAGTTTATAGCATATCTGTCCAGCTTCATGAGTGAATTAATAAATTGTATGTCCTTCAATAGTTTAAGTAAACATGACACAAGTACATTTTCAAGGGAGTTGAGTAATGCATAAGAAAATTTAAATAAAAATAGATAAATGTATTGCATAATAGTAAGTACTATTACATAACAGTAAGAAAAATGTTTGTTCATTTTAAATCAGTCCTTGGAGGGAATAGTGTTTATAACCTGTGTCACATTCAGTGCAACAACTGAGATTGTGGATTCAAGCCTCAAACAAGTTTGGTGTGTGTACTTCCAGCAATAAATGTCTTTTGGATACTGCAGTTATCCGTTTGACGTTGTTAACAGTTTACCATTTACATTTTGGTGACAGTGCATGTTTTGATTATCATCCTCTGGAAATTCTCCACTTGATGTCATTCACGGTTTAGCATTTTGGTTTTGCCAACATTTTTATTGACTTTCAAAATTGATCCTTACTACACTTTTATGATCATATGTGCATCTCCTGGTCTGCTTACTCCTACTCCAGTGGCTTGCCACATTACATCCTCCTGGTAGAATATAAGAATATCAAAATCCCCTTACCAGTTAAATATCAGTCCTATATGCCCTCACTGTGTTTGTCATATTTAAGATTTTATACTAATGAACATTTTTTGGTTTTAAAAAATAAACTAATAATACAAATTTAGTGTGCGCAGATTTGTGTTCATCAATTCAGTTTGCTGTTTAGGAATCCCGCTTCACTATACATCTCTGGAATAATGCATTTCCGTTGGTGTATTACATGTCATATCATTAGAAAGGTTTGCCTCATTCTTCATATATATATATATATATATATATATATATATATATATATATATATATATATATATATATATATATATATATATATGTATACTAGCCAATGCCTGCCGTAGCATACGGCGGTGTAAGAATAGGAATGGAAAACGGTGAGAAAGGAATTCAGAAATCAAGAAGAAATAAATGCTTCTTGAAAGACGCAGTTGTACATAGGTATTTTGGTGGAGAAGACAGATAATGAGTTGAAAGATCTAACCCTAGAAAAAGCCACGTACACCTGACCATAGCTGAAGACTGGTATCAGGTCTGTGCTCTGGTCTTTGGGTATCCGAAAGTGCATGTAGAATTTCCGGCCAAGCAGAATTACATGTGAAAGTGATAAATAAATCAGGCTTTCCGAATTTACATACTATGGCCATGGCATCCTGATAGTTTTGTTGCTTTACTCGAGTCCTTACTCGAACCAGCAGCAGCGAGCACATCACATCCATCCTGCTCCGTCTTCACTGGCTCCCTGTGTCCTACAGAATCGAATATAAAATCCTACTAATAACCTACAAAGCTTTAAATAACCTCGCACCAAACTACATCAGTGACCTTCTCCATCACTATGTGCCTGCCCGCCCACTAAGGTCCTCTGATTCTGGTAATCTTGTTGTGCCCCTCACTAATCTACACTCCATGGGTGACAGGGCCTTCAGCTGTATAGCGCCCAAACTCTGGAATGACCTACCGAAATTAATCAGGTCAGCTGACTCCATGAATTCTTTTAAAAAACAACTCAAAACTCATCTGTTCAGGAAGGCTTTTAGCTCTACTTGACTTTATTACCTTTCTCTCAGTTTGCTAGTTGTGCTAGACCATCAATTATGTTGTCTGTTTTTTTTTCAGAATTTACTGTTTTAATCTTCTTTATTTATTTATCTGGTTTGTACAATGCTATATACTGTATATTCTGCCGTTCTTTATTATATTCTGTAAGTGCCTTGAGCATGGGAAAGGCGCTATATAAATAAAATGTATTATTATTATTATTATTATTATTACACATCTACGACGTACTGTTGGAATAGTTTGCCGCTGGAGTGCAAAATACTAAATGTATTCCTCATTGCTAATCTGTACGCGTAAAATTGGCATTGAGTAAGCCTTATTCGCTTGCCGGTTCTTTTATCGGGAACATGTCGTAAATCTTTGTGCCAGCCAATGTCTCCATAAGGGAATAAAAGTAGGTAAACCATAGGAACGCAATTCATATTGAGCGTGGAAATTTGTTTACAGGAGTTGCCTATGGGATAGATGCAAATGTCTCTTTCGGCAAGCGGTTTGCCATCTTCTCCGACGAAAATCGCTGCAACATCGGTGTGACATGTCGGGGCATTGTATCATCGTAAATCCTGCCTAGGGTTTTCCTTGAAAACCATTTGTACAGATGCTGTTGGATTGGACTGAGCGATTTCATGCATGTGTTTGTATGATTTAGCGAAGGGGTTGATGGTTCTGGGCATGGAGTCTAGCTGGAGAAGTAAATTTTTGCTGCATGTAGAGTTTGCTTTATTTTGTAAGCGTACTTCAGTAGCTTGCGCTGTGTCAAAAACATTCAACTGTCCATATCCTGGAGAGGTAGAAGTGTTAGTGTATAGTGGACAGATTTGGTGATAATTTTGCCCGTGTGTTTTAAAACAGTATTAGTCTGTGGCCAGGAGGTTGAGTTATTTGTGCACCCATGGAAGCAAACGCTAGAGAAGAGTTGTATTCTCGAATGTGTTCACGATCATTTTTAGCTTCTGATGTTTGCTGTGTAAGTCAAGACTGTTTTTCCCATAAGAAATAATGGAAATACCCATAATAGGTTCCGAACCTCCCACACCAATAACACCAATAATTTTTCTAATGTACTAACCAAAAAGTTATAAAAAGTGCCTAGCCTACCAGAAACAACAATTTCATACTGTACTTATAATTTAATTTGACATCTTTGGACTGCAGGAAGGGAGGAGGAGGAGAATGAAATGGAAGGTGGTTATTGTTTGGAAGGAGCCTCCTTATACAAATCTTTTCTTTGTAAAATTGTCGAAATGGTGGATTTTGACATGCTGTACATATTAGTGAGATCGGTCAGATGAACACCACTCTCATATTTCCGCACAATTTCCTTCTTCGTTTTGATTGTGATCGCTTTCTTTACCTTCGTTACCTTCTCTTCGTTCCTTCCTTAGCAATTATCGAAATAAATTACAGTAATCCCTCCTCCATCGCGGGGGTTGCGTTCCAGAGCCACCCACGAAATAAGAAAATCCGCGAAGTAGAAACCATATGTTTATATGGTTATTTTTATATTGTCATGCTTGGGTCACAGATTTGCGCAGAAACACAGGAGGTTGTAGAGAGACAGGAACGTTATTCAAACACTGCAAACAAACATTTGTCTCTTTTTCAAAAGTTTAAACTGTGCTCCATGACAAGACAGAGATGACAGTTCTGTCTCACAATTAAAAGAATGCAAACATATCTTCGTCTTCAAAGGAGTGTGTCAGGAGCAGATCATGTCACAGAGATAGAAAAAAAGCAAACAAATCAATAGAGCTGTTTGGATTTTAAGTATGCGAAGCACTGAGGCACAAAGCTGTTGAAGGCGGCAGCTCACACCCCCTCCGTCAGGAGCAGAGAGAGAGAAAGAGAGAGAGACAGACAGGGTTTGTTTTTCAAGCACAAATCAATACGTGCCCTTCGAGCTTTTAAGTATGCGAAGCACTGTGCAGCATGTCGCTTCACTAAGCAGCTGCACAAAAGATAGTAACGTGAAGATAATCTTTCAGCATTTTTAGACGAGCGTCCGTATCGTCTAGGTGTGCGAACAGCCCCCCTGCTCACACCCCCTACGTCAGAATCAGAGAAAGCGCAAGAGAGAGAAAGAGAAAAGTAAGCTGGGTAGCTTCTCAGCCATCTGCCAATAGCGCCCCTTGTATGAAATCAACTGGGCAAACCAACTGAGGAAGCATGTACCAGAAATTAAAAGACCCATTGTCCGCAGAAACCCGCGAAGCAGCGAAAAATCCGCGATATATATTTAAATATGCTTACATATAAAATCCGCGATGGAGTGAAGCCGCGAAAGGTGAAGCGCGATATAGCAAGGGATCACTGTATATAAATCACTGCACTGACCGAAATTACATCCACAAACACATGTATCTGGGCTTCGACTGACGCTTACGAACGCTCTCGGCTGTTTGTTTACAATCGTGCAAGCGGATACACGTGACTGCATTCAGGTCGTAACGCAAGATGTTGGTCGTAAATCAAAACAAAAATTTTGGTCGTAAATCAAGTTGTTCGCATGTCAGGCCGGTCGTATATCAAGTGTCGATTGTATATATATGTATATATGTATATATATGTGTATGTATATATATATATATATATATATATATATATATATATATATATATATATATATATATATATATATATATATATATATATATATATATATACATATGTATATATTGTGAGGGATGGCCGGCCATATATTCTGGCCCACACCTCCAAGCCGGCAGATGGAACCCTCCCAGCAGCATGGAAGTTCCCCGAATTCCGGCAGGGCCTCATGGACCATGTAGTTTTTATAAACAGCCCTGCTGGATACCATGGGGACCACCAGGAGCTGCTGTAGGGAGGCTTGGGGAATGCTATGTGCCCTATAACCCGGAAGTACATCCTGATCACATGACCAGAAGGAATGACATGCTTCCGGGATGAAGAAAAGGACTTTTTATCTGACCTGGAAGTGATAAAGAATCATGGACTGCAGGGTTGGAACCACTTCCGGGTTAGGAGATATAAAAGGACCTTGGGAAAGCCCAGATGCTGAGCTGAGCTGGGAGGAAGGGTGGCTAAGTGTCTGGGAGAGGAAGATTGGGATTGAGAATTGCATTAGTATTGTTTATTGTATGTGTAGTCTGGAGTGGAGGGTGCTTAGTGCACGTTATTGTTATAATAAAAATAATAAGTATTGCACTTTTACCTGGTGTTTAGCGTGGTACCTGAGGGTTCAAGGGACCGGTAGCGCCCCCTACTGCTACAATATATATATACAACATATGTAACATATTGAGGTAAGCTACACAAATGAAATTTAAAAAAATTGGAGTTAATATATTTGTGCTCTCAAGCCATGCAAGAATCACATATCTTTATTTCTGAAGTAATTTAATGATACTTTTTTCAGAAATGTACTAGATTCCCACAGTCCCACATTCAAACACAAACCCTGGCACATTACCCCCTTTATGAAGTATTCATTAAGCTAACTGCTTAGAGAACAGCAAGCTAAGTATAATTATTAACTACTGTGCATACTAGGTCCAACTTGTGTTTTGTAAGACACCCAAAGGTCTAATTAAACTTACCTCCAAAAGCCAATTCCAGAAAGTGAGTCACATTCCCTGGAAACGGCAGTTGTGATCATGCTGCAGAGATTGTGTGAATTTTGATTGGCTAAGAGGATTGGAGGAAAAATAGGTAGCTATGTGGACTGAATGAATCCATCCATCCATTTTCCAACCCGCTGAATCCGAACACAGGGTCACGGGGGTCTGCTGGAACCAATCCCAGCCAACACAGGGCACAAGGCAGGAACCAATCCCGGGCAGGGTGCCAACCCACCGCAGGACACACACAAACACACCCACACACCAAGCACACACTAGGGCCAATTTAGCATCGCCAATCCACCTAACCTGCATGTCTTTGGACTGTGGGAGGAAACCGGAGCGCCCGGAGGAAACCCACGCAGACACGGGGAGAACATGCAAACTCCACGCAGGAAGGACCCGGGAAGCGAACCCGGGTCTCCTAACTGCGAGGCAGCAGCACTACCACTGCGCCACCGTGCTGCCCACTGAATGAATTAATATTACAAATTCTTTAGTTACTACATGCCACTTTTTCCCCCACAAAGGACAATTTAATATCACCATTCTCTGTTCTTGGATGTAAACTTGTGTTAAAAGGTATTAAAAAACTATTATAGCACCCAGAATGTTTCCTTCTGCTTGTGATCCTGTTCTGGTTCACTTTTAACCTGGGAATACTCAAATTACTGCATATTTATTATAGGACTGTTAAAAATTACACTAAGCAAGAGCTGAATGTCTCATTAATGACTAAGGAAATAACTACTATATTTCTGATTTTCCTTTTAGTATTATAAACTCTTTAAACTCATGATTTCAAGGAGCCTTCTCAATATAATAATATTTTTTTAATAATTCTTTACATTTATATACTGCTTTTCTCACTACTCAAAGCACAATATCAGCAATGCTCTTTTTAGTTACCTCAGCCAAAAACATAGTTCCACATGCAGCCATTACCTCTTAAATGAAGTAAGTATATGCCAATTAATGACCGAAACAATAAAGCTTAATAGTAGTAAATTTTAAGGTCATATGTATTACATTTTTGATGTAATAGTAAAAGTGTCCTGCATATTCAGTCCATTGCCCACTAGTAGCAATGTTATTTTTTGTAATATTGCTATAAAAAGAAGATGAATTAATTAATGAATACATTTAAGTGTTTGAGCAGTTTGTCTGTTTTTTATGTGCATTACAAGTAGAAAGAAGAAGTGTGAATGTCCCATCCACTGTGTATAAAGGGGTGTGTTTTTGACTATCACATTCATTTGTTTCATTTGAGCAACTTAATGAGCACTTTAATCTTTGCCAGTGTGTACATATAGTGTTTACATATGATACAAGTATATAGCACCAGGAAGAAGGTCATAAGCCCTATTTGGACAGGATTAGTTTTACACCAAGAGGTGGGGAAAGTAATTATTACTGGAGGACCTCTGTAATTTTAGTCCCTTCTGAATTGCTGAACTGTCAGAATTTTACTGACATGTCAACTTTCATGGGACTAGTTTAACGTGGGGTAATTTTGTACTGACCTTTTATAGAAAGTTAAAGGCCCCATAATCTTTACTGAGACATGTAAAACGTTACTGACATGAATGATTTAGATGGAACAAAAATTACAGAGCTTCTCTGGTAATAATTACTTTACCTTGGCTCCTGGTGTAAAAGCCCTCGTTTGAGTACTTTAGTTTGGCAAATTTTACAGCCCTAATTCTGAATGGTCAAAATTGTGTTATATATATTTTAGAGGAAGGCAATAAATTAAAATTGCTTATGTATTCTCTGCCTCTCAGTGCTAAAAGAGAAGTTGAAGAGCCAAGTGTCCACAGAAGAGAAAATAGTTAAAGGTTGAAATTAAAAGCAAATCTACAGACTGGCACTGCTGCAATTGTAGTGTAATTCAATGGATGTAATTAAAACACATGAACAAAAAACTACAATACATGTAAATATTCTTCCCTGCTGTTTTATTACTTTAAACATCCCTTGCTATGTTATGACTTGAAGAAGAAAAATCTGTCTGCTATAAATTCCCCAAACTACTGCATGTTAGTTTCACCACCATAACACAAATCTGAATGAGCACCTATTTAAAACTGAAATAAATGGTGAAAAAAAAGCAAACATAGCAACAACTAGAAAAGAGAGGGTTGCAGGGAGCAACAAATGAGTAGTTAAAAGCAGTTTCTGAAAAGGAACATTTTGGAGCAGCAGGGACAGATTACAAGTTAGGGAGCTGCATCATGAAGCTCAGTATATACCCATATGAGCAAACAGCAAACCTCATAATATGTCCAGATACCTTTTATTACTGAATTTTTTTGTGCAAATTATTTTTCTAAGGAGAATTTCTTAAAATCCCTTTACAAATATTAGGTTTCACAAAGCTTTTAATAAAAATACTGACAAAATGACCAGTCCAACTATATACTGTATCATGTAGCAGACTGCCACATTTGAGCTCTGTTACTGATATCTATATATAAATTTTACTTGTTATGGTAGAAGGTATACACTTCCACTTGTGAGTTGTATAAACTTTATTACATAATGAAAGAAGTAAGCTTAAGTCTTTATTAATAAGTCTATCTAATATAGTTTGTAAAGTGGCCGAATGAAACTTTTGAAAGTAATGCATTTTTAACAAAATACTTGTCTCATTTATTGTTTCTTACAGAGTACTAATCATGATTTGCACTACCAAAATTTACATCTGATGCCAATGAAGCAAAGTACAGCTTTAGAAGAATGTGTGTCTTTTTTGTCCAAATAGCCCTTCTTGCAATCATGGTTACAGAAGAAAATATAATTAAAATAACAGCTTGCTTACTTCATATGCACACATATAGAAATACTGTTATGTTCTTTTATATTCAACTTAAGATTTATCAAATCACAAACATCATAATTATGAATTCATTAGCTGAATCTGTTTCTGTAAAATCTTAGTAGTATAATGACCTGTACCCCACAGAGTGGAATTCTTCAGTGTATTTGTCATGGCACATGTGTGTGTATGTGTTAGGAGAGTAATTGTAGTACCCAACCTGTGATTAGAGAAAATGTTGCAGAAACACTTCCCTTCATTACAATGAAGTTTCACACACAAAGAGATCAATCAGTCTGCAGCCAACTGGAATGAAAGTACTGTTTATCTGTGTCTTTGAAAGAAAGCCAATGAGATTTAGGGTGAGGCAAGTTCCATGTTTTTAGGAGTGTACACAGCAGCCCTTTTTGTGCTCTTAAGAGTGACCTCATTTTCATTCATATTAATAGAAGCATAGTTTGGCTGCAATGCCTTTTCCTAAACTTCTAAGAATGGATTCATTTGATTTAACACTTAAGCCATTTCTGTGTTCAGACAAAACAAACATACGCTATTCCTTCCTTCCCGTTCATCTGTAATACTTAGACAACTTTAAAGTGTGCTGCAAGAACTGATATATTGGTGTTCTTTTTTCTCTTATTGTTTCTCAATCCTTTTAAGATCAGCTGGGATTTGTGAGTACTTGTAGTCATCTTCTGTTTATCTGTTTCATTTTGACCAATTACCAAATGACATGACAAAGGAAAAATACACAGGAATCATATGTAGCAAATCACGTCTCTCCCAGGTAAAAGTCAAACGAAACTAAAGTATTTACTTTCAAAAGTCTACATCATGGAATTTTATAGAAATTCAGTTTGTCAGACACTCCTCCATTATGATAGTTCTTATCTAGTCTCAGGCTCTTTACGGTTGCCCCCATGCAATTTGGCTATAAAGGTAACATTTCCAGAGTGATTTTTTTATACTAAAGATTTTAGCTTTGAAGGCTAAAGTCTCACTTTGAACTTTTCTCAAGAGTTATAGCATGCAGGAGTGTTACATGCTCACATTTTGCTTGAGAACTATGAGCAGCAAGTACTGCCCATACCATACTCCACTTTGCCCTACCCAAAGAATTTATAATAGGCATTATAAAAATGTGCTAAAGGCATACAAAATCATTAATGTCAGTATTATACAACAAATGTTCTGTACTGTATATGTATATACAGTATATTAGTCCTGTGATGCTCTTTCATTAAGCGGAAAAATCTTTGTTTTAAATAAAATGCTGATTAAATAAAAGGTGTTACTGTTATACATTCAGTTAATTATAAAAGTCCATCCTAAATGTGTTAAGGACCATCCATCTCTACTTCACATTTCTACCCACTAAAAGCTGGTGTCAAGTCTGCTACATTAAAAACGTAAATCACAAAACTGCCCTGACATTAAAAACAGAATATGAACGAGCATAAATCTTTATTATACTACATTGTGATTTAGTTATATTATCATAAACATTTAGAGCAACTTTTGTCTTCCTCACGTAGTTATTAATTATTTTTAAGCTGAATTAATGGAACTGCTAAACTCTTGTCATCATTGATCATTATGGATTATAACCTTATACCCTATGAATAAAGAATATTTTAAAATAGAGTGTTCACAAATTTTGCTTAATTTGGCAGTAATATATGATGTTAAACTTTTGCTTAGCTCTGTATATGTTATTAAGTAATTATTTTTTCTCCACTATCTAAATTTTATTAAGTCTGCTTGAGTGTCCTTAAATACTTTGTGATCACTTACTGCTCAATTAATTGTAGTACATTTTAGTTATTTGAACTTTTTAATATATTACAGTCCTTTTCAATAGTAGAATAAATATTTCAGCTTCTCATATTATAGTAAATCTTCCTTTAACTAATATATTTTCAAACTGACAAATCATGAAGTCTTTAAATATAAGTTAATATATTCTGTTTTACTTCCTCTTTGGACTTGTACTGACCCCATTACTCTAGTTCACCTATGACCTCAATACAGTATATTTCATTAAGGTACATTTCAGATGTAGATGAGCAGGAGGTAATTAATTTAAACAGACTTCCTTTCCCTTTAAGAAAGCCATAAGCTTTAAACCGTTAAAATATTTTTAGTTCCCAGAATTAAGGAACGCCAAGTTGTCAGTACACTGTGAAATGTACTGATTGTACCAATGTACCAGTCACAGATATCTTTGTAATTCATCTGAGTCCCTTAGAGGAGGATAGTCTTATATTGCTGCCATTTTGAAAGGCTGCCTTTGTCTGAAATTACATAAAACATTTTGGCTAAAAATATTTTTGCTTTTAAGGATTTTTAAATATTTCATTAAGAGTAATTATTGTGTTATATGTAGTCCAAATATTGTTAATTTGTGAAATATGGTACATATGATAATTTTGTAATGTACGGCATGCTGGTCACTATGTTCTGTAGTTTGATAATCAAACAATATGTATTAGTAGACTTATTCAAAATTTATTATCAAAGGAAGAAGATGCATAAGCAAAAAGTTAGAAAATCTGGAGGTATGGCAGCAATGTTAAGAGTAACCAATCAGATGTGTGTATACCGTATTCAAGCCAACAAAATTACTTAGTTCAGTTTATTCTTATTAAGAACAATTCCACTTATGAGCCTTTGGCACAATACAGTATTTACATATTTACTGAAGTATGACAAATTCATTCCATTATACAGAATATAAAAAATACAATGTTAATGAACATGTGACACAGGGGTACATAGCTTGTGGTGTCATTGCTATTTGCTTACTTTCCGTGTTCAAGTCTGTTAGTATTTAGCTAAGCAAAATTCTTTCATGGTTTTTCATGTTTCTTCTTATAATTTAGATCTTTGCTCTCCAAGTTTTGACTTCAAGTTTGGATTTTGCATCTCACTCTTTTTCTCTCCCTATCTCCTGGTCCTTTAAAACTTTGGTCTGCCCTATCGAAGGGCAGAACTGCACTACTCTGAATAAGCCTCCCTTTTTTGAAAGGGATTAATATTACTACACCTTGGGCCAAAAACAGTGGTACTCCAATATCACATGCCATATCTACCAGCACACCTGGACTACACCAGTAGTGAAACAGAAGTGTCTAGCTAGTTACATGTGAATGAAAACACCTTGCAACCAATCAGTGTTCTTACTAAACAATACTCTTCAACCTTAATGGATGGAGCTGAAGGAGATTTAATGTGCTAGGATCTCATGGCTGAAGAAAATGTGAGATAAGACCCTATGCTTTCCTGAGCTGGCACTGGATGACTTTAAAAGCCTTGGAGCCAGTGTCTTTGCTGCTTTCCTTGGGATCCCCTTAGTGTTGATATTTCAAAGTGCAAGTCTTTCTTAGTCAATTAACCTTCTCGGTATCCTTTGGTGTCATATGCTATATTAAGAGTTGGTAGAACATACAGATGTCAGAGGCATATATTTTAGAAAAGAAAAAGAAATTACTGTACAATATTTTTAAACACATGATTAGAACCATCCAGGTTCCTCTATCATTCTTTATGTATCAGTCAATCACTATGAAACATTAAATGTTAGGTTTGTTTATGGTAATAATCATATTCCAGTTCCAATGTGCATAACATTTCTAAAATCATAGTGAGCTGTCTTTAAAAACAGCATCGCACTAGACTTGTAAGCAGTGGTTGGCATCATCTTTATTTCTTTAGGATTTGTCTGCATCCCAAATGATTGAGCTCTGAAATCAGCGAAACAAATACTCCCTGCTCCTACGACAATGTATGTTAAATATTAGTAGATTACTTAATATACACCTTATTTTGTCAGGCTAGTAAACCGCATACCTTATCATGTAATTTTGTATCATCTTAACTTTTGCTCTGCAGACAGTTTGATTATGATTAGTAATTAATTTACTTTGAAATATATGTCTTTTTAACATTGTGACTATTCAGCAAAAATACACAGTTCAGAGGAATGCCATTCCAAAGCCATAGTGGGTATACAGAAACAAGTAGTGGGGCTCTTAGTTCCCAATGTGCATCTAGTATGCACTACAAAGGTAAATGTTCAGCCTTTGTCTAGTGTGTTGCAAGGTATGAGCATAAGAGTTCAGCAAACTTAACAATGGCTATTGTTTTCTGCCCCTTTAAATCTATGAATATCAGTGCAGTGTTTCCCAGCACCACCAGAACAGGATTTAGAATGGTTCAGGAATTTTTAGGATCACTTCTGAGCCTATGCATGACTCCAGCAGGGATTGTTTTTCAAAGCTCATTGACTTTGGAGAACCCATAGACCTGCATTGTATATTGTAGTTATTCTGGTCAGACAGGTAAAGTTTATTTGTGGGATTATTTGCACTTATGTTTCAACTAAAAATATAAAATGATAGGAAAATTCATATTGTAGCTAATTTATTCAGAACTGAGTGTGGTATTTGCAGGGGTGCAGTGACTCCATCTTCTTGTATTTAGCTACCTCCTGGGTATCTGCTGTTTGACCTAATTTAACCTCCTCTGAAAGCATATAATTTTTTTCATTGTCATAAATGATCAGAATTTATAAATGTTGGACTCCACATTTGACATCTCCTAACATAGAAACAGCCCCATATAACAAAATCCATTAGTTTTTGTATTTAAGTTATTTGTGTGTGCAGTTGCCTAAGGCAGTCTAAAGATCTGATGGTTTCTGTTGAACAAACAATTATGAGCTGAAGTGCTGAGATTTCTTAAAGGAGTAGTTGGGCAATAACCGATACCCTACTGTATTCAGTTGAGTGTGTCTCCTTAAATAAAGAATTAGGTAAAAAGAATATTTTGTCAATATCTATGCAGACCATTCCTTAAGGATAATTGCTCTAAACTACAGTTCCTGAACATTTGATATTATACTGTCTGTTATGGATTTTTAGGTTTTACAGTAATTCTCACTAATAACTATAGATATTTTCTTCAGCTTCTCATATTGTACAGATTTTAAAGTTTATTTCTGCAGGCATTTCAACCTTCAGTTAGTAATTTATATAAACATTGTTTTATGGTTGCTATTTTCATGTTTACGCATCAACAGTGTACTCAATGCCACTGTTTCAACAGAGGGACCTGGAATTGTTTCCCATCCTGATCACTGGGAAGAGCTTGCTTCTTCTCTGGATACCAAGATGATAATCTCTGAGGATTTCTTTTGTATATTCTAGTTTCCACCGACATTCCAAATGCTTGCATGTTAAACTAATCCGTGTCTTTTCCCTGGGGTGGTTCAGGTGTCTGGGGGTTGAAGCAAGTGGCAAGATGTAAGATCTGTCAACAGAGACACAGTGCCATGCAGGTTGTCATGGTGCTGTGATGGTTAGCATGTTTGCATTTCCTCCATTCTGTTACATTACTTGTACACAGACTTCTACAAATATTTGCAGGAACTTTAAAGAGATGTAATGGTAAAAACAAAATGCTTTTCAAGATGCAGAACTAACGTTAACAACACATAATGTAGCTGATAGTATTTTCATTTGATTAGATATCCGACATTTATGCCTTTGTAAATGTAATGAATTATTGCCACTTTGATCAAGAGGCTGTTCATCAACATAGCTATAATGAGTTTAATGGTAAAAATGTGAAATTGAAAGCAAAGGTCTGTGATACAGTTTGCATATTTGTAGCTGGAAATCCACAAAGGGAAAAAATGAATCACGTACCTTAAAATAGTTTTTTATTCCTAAGCTTTCGACTCCTATCAGGAATCATCATCAGAGGAAAATAATCAGACTTACAGGAATCCAAGGCAATATACAGTATATCAAATAAGTTGGGCAGGGTAGGTGGATGTGGGAGGAGGGGGATTGATGAGGCAATGTTCGAAGGGTGTTGGTAATAAAGTCTTATTTATTATGTGCACGTTCTGCTTTTCAAGCTGGCACATATACTGGGTTCATGTTCAAATATCAGTTAATGATGTTTTCATTGGATATCCACATTTCAGCCAGCTCTCTGTCACTTTTAATATTACCTTTGAATTTCACTCTCAATGTGTGTATGGTCGAACTTGTATGTGTGTAAATCAGAGAACGTGGGTCCTTTCTTCTGACTGCATTGCAATGTTCCTGTATACGTGTGGCAAGTGTTTTTGATGTTTGCCCCATGTATATAGCCAGGCATGAATCACATGGTATGCTGTGTCTCTGCTACCAGTTTCTTGCTTTTAGCATTGAAACTGACTGTGCACATTGTGTTTGTAGGCTTGTGCACTATTTTGATGCCTAATCTGGACAGGGCACGTGCTGTACCTTCTGACACCCTGTGATGATAAGGAAGTGTGCGCCAGGTGAGATGGGGAGTCTGGTGGGAGTCGATTGTTTGCTGGGGTCTCTGGCGTCTCCTATATGAGCATTCTCTGATGAATGTGTCTGGATAACAGTTGGAAAAGAAGATAGGCCATTCATTCTTTTTAGTCTCCTTAGTATTACAATGGGTGTTAACTCTATTGAATAGAGTCTTAACACAGCTTTGTTTATGTGAGGATGGAAATATATGATATATGAAATTATACAATCAGGTCACGGATTATGGTGGTCTCAACTTATAGCAATCTACAGATACAAAGAAGCACATAAAATGCAGTTTAAAATAATCATCAGCTAGCAGCTCCCCTTTACACTTATGAACAAAGTAAACTAGTTTTGACACAGAAGAACATATAGCAGCATTTATTACTGCTGTGGTGAAGTACTGTACAGTATATACTTAGGTATCATTTTCAATCATTTTAAGCTATTGATCACAAGAGCCTCAAATTGTCAGTTAGTGTTAAGTTTTGTGCCATCAGTGTGCCTCGGAAAATTGCATCCAGTAGAAGTTAAGGTGATGTTTGTGATAACAAAAGGAAAGTAATTACATTTGAAGAAAAATGGGCATCATAGTGGGCAGAAAGTGGATAAATATCATCACAAACTGGTACAAAATTAGGCTATAGCCAAATTAGGCTTAGTACAATTTTGGAAGACAATGATCATATCAAATTTCATATGAGGTACTGTAATTTTATGCAAACTGTAGGATATTTAAGAATAAGATTGACATACTATAGACACCCATGGTTCAAACTCTTAGTGAATGGTATTTCTGTTTTGTGATTAAATGAACGGTAATGTTTTGCTGTCATTTTGTTAATGTTTTTGAAATTTTCCATTTCAATTTTCCATTCCCATTCCATTTCCATTTTCCATGGTTTTCCATTGTTCAGTGAAAGTACCTACTTACATACAAATTTAGGTTAAGATTGTCAATGGGAACAGAACTTGTTTATATTCTGAAACCCAAGTGTATTATAAATTTAACAATAGGTCAATGGCAAGTAGTTAGATAACTGGAACAATCAGTAAAGGGGGTGTTAAGATGTCATACTTCAAAAGCTGAATATAATCCTAATGACCAAGCAGTCTACAGCCCTTTCTTTAGTTTAGATTTTGTTTTTACTTAATCATATATCCTTTACTTTTTCTGTTGTTGATAGTTTAAATACAAAAAGAATGTTTTTATAAATGTCTTTTGCTTTATTTTTTTAATAGTTTTTATTTTGTACTTTATATGTACAATTAATGTTATTTTAGTTTTTTTTTTAACATTTATGCCTATTTTGTTCAATTTTTAGGTTAACAGTTGATTGTTTAGTTTCTGTATGTCAACGTGTATTCTGTGATGTTCCTTGTGTTTTGTGGGTGGGCCCTCAACAACAACAACAACAACAACATTTTTTCTGTTACATAATTATGTGCAAAGGGTGTAGTTCAAAGTGCTTTACAACATGTGAAAGACATAGTTAAGAGGCTGGGCTACCTGCCCATCACTTCAAGGGACTGCCCTCAATCCTATTAAGGCTGAGGAAAATCCACAGTCCCTTATGGTTCATTGTCCATGCACTCGGGGTGTTGGTGAGTTTCTCTAGTGATTATTGCTATTGTGCTTTTTTGTGATTTCCTGGACTTTTTAAAAAACTTTGTTTTTTCCATGTCACCTACTGCATTGTGTATTGGGACTGCTTTGCCTTGGATCGCCTTTGTCTTTTCAATCAACCCCACCTGTTCATTTGTTTAACAGAGTTTTTTGAATGATGTATCTTTTTTTTATTTATAAATATTCTACATTGCCCTTTTCCTGACTAGCTGGGCTTTGATGGTTTTCCCTTCTCTAGTTGGCATTTTGGGGACCAATTGGGACTTGCATGCTTAGGAACTCTCTAGTTCACATCACCGAGATTGTGGATAAAAACTTTTAATTATTGTTGTGTGCTTTGCTTTGTTTTTGACTTTAAATAACAGACCTCTGACCTTCGCTTTTTATTACAATTTTTGTATAATCTTTGGAAGAAAGATAAGACTGATTTTGGGTTTACACTTCTCCAGATGCCTTCAAATAAATTCACTTGCCTTTTCCATCAAGCATAACAAAAAGTACAAGCATACAAGGTATTCTTAGACTTGCGATAGTGGTGGTGTGCAGTGGTGACCATGACTCTTAAAATCTGTGCTTGTTGAAATATGAAAGCTCATGAAGGGAAATGTGTTTCTGTGTGTGTGAAATTGGCAAAAACTTTTACCAACACTTTTCAGGTGTTGCTGTAACAATATGGAAAGGATTGTTTAAGACTCACACATTGTTATGAATGGTACTGACATTTCAATTCGGGGAGACAAATCCCTGAACCTACATTGGTTTCCTTCCACAGTCAAAGTACATGCAGTTATGTGATTTTCATTGTTGAAAGTGGCCCATGAGTGTGTGTTAACCCTGTAATAGACTGACAACTTGTTCAATAATTGGCGAGATAGATTCTAGCTGCCTTTCAACCTTGTCCTGAATAAACGAGTTAGGGAAATGGAAGGATGGATGGATAGATCTCTGTTCTCATCACTCATGTACACTGTGACATGTGAGTCCCTGTCTTGCACTTTTAAACACGAGGCTGATTCTCAGTACTTTTGCAAATCCAGCTTTATTCAGCTTGAAAGCAGGAACAGCACGGTTATTTATTGAAGTGGGATCTATCACTCTCCTATAAACAGACACAGCAATCAGGCAGGGTCGGGGCCAAGTAATACTGTTCCCTGCACTTATAATGTACCTTGCATCACCCATCAATGACAGGCACTAATAGTGCGAACACGATTGGCACAGATTTGCTTTTGCTGCAATCTGCTACAGTGCTGGGAGCCTGCGGTTGCCCCAGCAACTGATAGGCTGTCTTCCACAGACACGGCGATCGCACTTTGGGACACTCTTTGGTGTGTTGTCCCATTTGGGGAAGTCCCAAAAGAGTTTAGAAATCTTACAACACAGTTAGTTTTTTTTTAAAGGGCTGTATTTCTGTTTGGGTGGCGGGAGGGTCTTGTTAAATTCATGTTTTGAATGTAAATGTATTTAATTTCATAGACAGGCCTGCTAAATTCTTTGCAGTACTTGCATTGTTACATTCAATTGAACTTTGAGAATTGTTTCTCATTGCATGTGTATTTGCACTATATTTTTTTCTTCATTCATGTATTATCATGGAGTTGATCGTTTGGAAATGTAATAATAAATATAATAAATATTAAAAAATCATTTATGATTCCTGAAAATTTAAAAAATAGCATTACATTTAGTGAAAATGCTTTATGACTTGTTTAAGACTTGAAGTTTAAGACTTGAGACATGGATCGGGACTTGTTCATCTTGACCTGGGATCTGGGTGTCAAGACTTGAGACTTATATGGTACTTGAAAAACAGTGATTTGTTCCCACCTCTGCATAACAGGTGATGAAACATGAGTGTATAGCCCTTGCAGACTTTTTTTATTCCTGGAGTTGAAAACCACCCTGAAATGTTGCAGATTTCAAATGACAGAAAATTCATCACAGGACCTACACTACATTCCACAAAATGAATTCTAAGGCACATTACAGAAATGGAAAAACCATTTGGAGCAGAATATAAATAGAGGAAGGGAATACTTTGATGATGACAAGTCTGATTAATTTGTGAGCATATTAATATTCTTTTTTAAGTTTTGGTTTCTTTTTGGACAAATTTCATACATCTAACACCAAGAATTTTTAATCTGTGCTTGAATATGTTCAAATATAAACTGTTTTTTAATATTAAATATTCAAACTTGATTTTTTGACTAATTTGGCAATCCTGGTACATATGCCCTGTTGAACAGAAAAACTCATAGGTTCCCAACTCTCATTCCTGCAGGCTGAGTACTTACTATCATTCTTTATGTTCTCATTGGTGCCAACTCTGAACAGGCTTCCTACTTCTGACAAGCCTTCCTACCGCAGGCAAGATACAAAGACTTCCATTGCTCCTGTGTAGGACACACAAAACTAATAAACATGTAAGCCCACTGAGTAGCAGGCTCCCATTATTTTGGATACCTGTTTCTTTATTCTGATGGGCTGTTCTCTTCTTTCGGCTTTGAGTCCCTCTCTATGGATTCTGTCACTGTTTCGAGCATAGGTAACTTCTTACCTCATAATAAGGATAAGAGTAAGTTGCCTCAGGACTGCTATATTCTGCTAAAGTTAAAACCTAGTATTCTTGCTAGTAATATACTAGAGTATGTAGAGCCTTAGGGCTATAAAATACATTCTGCTCAATGGTGTCCTTATGAAAATGGTCAGGATTAATATTGGCAATTTGATAGTTGTACATTTTAGCACTTTGTGATGCCTCAACTTTTTGCGAACATTAGAGCCCAAGTCTTAAAATTATATTGCTGTACCAGGAATGTCTCATTGTATTTAGTTAAAACTCAAATTTTAAATTGCCATGTAAAAAAACTGTTGATTTCTGAGTTCCATTACTCTTTACCTATGGCTTAGACACAGGTTTGAAAATTTAAGCACGTTTCTCCTAAGGCAATAACAGAAAGATGGTGAGAACATTACATGAATATAAAGTGTTAGATGTGTTTTTAGAGGGTGGAAAGGAAAGAAAACTCTTGCTAGTGTTTCAATAATCATGCTGATATAATTATACTTTTTCTTTATGAGTAAAACTTATTTGAGTTGGTTTTGCAGATAGCAACATTCCAACAAATCAAAATGGATGAAAAACTTATGTGTAACAGTATGACACCCCTTTTTTATTCTTTTGATTAGTACTTCATTCAAGGATGCCCAACTTAAGCATAAACAATATAATATAATTTTATGGCTTTATTTAATATAGTATGAATGCTTCTACCCCTTCTTGTTATTTGAATGCTCTTTGGCAATATTATTAAATTTTAACATTATTATATTTCTGTCTTTTTTCTTCTTCTGTTTCTATTTGTGGGTGGTATTGTTTTGTGACATTTGTTGTTAGTAATGTTGTCCTGGCTACTACCATGTGGTTTCAGGAAGTGTGACATAATACATCGCCACACCATGCCTATAAATTATGGTAGTGGAGATTCTTGGTTTGTTATTCTGACCTATGATTATTATTAGATGTATTGGCATTGACAATTATGCTTCTTGACTTTTTAGTTTTGACTCATGCCTGTTTGAGACTTTATACTTTTTATATATTTTGCTTTTCATAACTTTACAGCTCTAATTAAAAATAGTATCAAATAGCATACACATAAAAATAGCTAAAACCAAAAAAACATATTTCTAGAGACAGTGGGACAATTGGGTCTATTTTGTCATGGTAGGATCATGGGAGACCCTATTCTCTCCTTTGTACTCTTCATTATATGATAAGGTTTACTGCTACTGTAGTTCAGCACTTCCCCTTTTCTTTTACATCTGTAACCCTAATCAATTTTACAGAAAACCAGAACAGACAGGAGAAAAAGTTACAAATGTATTAATGTATTATGGCTTGTATACCCAAAATAATAAACAGTGTAAAATGAAGGTTGTTAACATAATAAAACCAGATAATAGGCTAGCAGGTGGCTAAGTGTCTTAGTATCCATTAGTATCTGGTCCAATGTCCAGCATTGCCCTTGATCCAGCATACCGTATGCATTAGGCAGCAGAAATTGCCTCTTCTCAATATGGAAAATAGCACAGAGAGGGCCTGAAGCCTGCAACCTTTTCTTATTGTCAGTTTATAGCTCCTGCTACACCACCTGAAACACATTCCCCATTGTAGCCTAGTTCAGTTGTGTCCTGTTCATGACCTGGACACCTGTATTACCCCAGGCTAGCTGGCAAGGCTAGTAAATTCTTGCTTTGGAATTTCAGCTAGGGATTATCTGATGAATGGACTGGACAAAAAAAATAAATAAAAGTATTAAAATGATTACACAGACAATCTACAATATATTTATCATACTAGATATTACCATTTCTTTCTCTCCATTATAGGGTCATTAGTGCAGAAAAGAAGCAAGCGTTGTCTGCTTGTGTAGGTGGTGCTAGAGAGTTAGGTAATTGGACAAGGCACTGCTTCTTCTTTTACAGAGGGGTTCAACAACCTCTGCAGGATGGCCAAGAGTGGTAGTAGGATTTTGTTTTTATTCATTTGCTTTCAGGTTTTTGTTCTATCGTTATTTATCCCATGAGGCCAATCTTTTCCACTGTAATGCTCTTAGCCAGTCCAGGCATGGGGGACAAACAAGTTAGTGTTTAACGTAGAAACTGGAAAAGAGCAAGAGTACTGCCTGAAAATATTTTGTAGTACTGAACCTATTTTCTTTAAAGAAAATAAGACAAATGCTACATCATGAATTTAAAATACAGCATGAACTTTTCATTTAATGCTTCCCTAATTCACTGGCTACTTGACCTGTCTTGGACTTCAGAAAGTTACAGCAAGTGGAGAAGTACTTGAGCTTAAAAATGGACAGCGGAACCTTGTCATCTAGGGTGTATGGCCAAGATTAAAAGAATTATGTTTGAATGAATGCCTATATTCGTTTCACAATATACCATTGTAAATGTTCTTTGGGGAGATCTGGTGTATTTAATAGACTTTTTATCCTACAACATCCCAGACATGCTTGGTTGGGAGACCGTTTTAGGGTCATAACTAACTAGAGGAGGATTTGATGTCACATGAATATTCCTGAGAGACTGGCAGCTATATGCATTCATGCTTTATCTGGATGGAAAATAGCATCATGGATGCCTACCATAAACTTTTGTATGATGGGTGTTAGAATCTACTGGATGTATCACTGCATCCTCAAACTGCCTGTAATAAAGACCATAATAAACCAGTTACTGTAAGAAATGTCACTCACACCATGAGGACAATTGCACTGTTTTTTGCATGGTTTTCATGTTTATAATCTGGCGGTAGTCCTCATTGCCAAAAAGAACTAGACATCTGTTTATTTTGAATATGTTTTTATAATACATTGTGCTGAACAACAGGTCTCACAAAGCTCAGTGATATGGCCACTATATATACAGTTTATTTTTGTATAGCCCAAAATCACACAGGAAGTGCCGCAATGGGCTTTAACAGGCCCTGCCTCTTGACAGCCCCCCAGCCTTGACTCTCTAAGAAGACAAGGAAAAACTCCCAAAAAAACCTTGTAAGGAAAAATGGAAGAAACCTTGGGAAAGGCAGTTCAAAGAGAGACCCCTTTCCAGGTAGGTTGGGCGTGCAGTGGGTGTCAAAAAAAGGGGGTCAATACAATACAATACAATACAATACACAGAACAGAACAAATCCTCAATAAAAAATAAAGAATACAAATTTTTTAGAAGTACGGAGCAGAATTTAACAGTAGATGATATCACATAATAAGCTTTGCATAATTTTAGACTCCTGGAGACCTCACTGAAACAGTGTTGGGCCAGCTAATCCGATGAAAGGACCCCTCTTTCTCACGATTCCTGCGATCCTCCATCAGGGATGACTTTACCTTAGGCAGGCAAAACAACTTGGCAGGTGGGCTGTGGCACCAAGTGCCACATTTGAGTACCGAGAAGAGAAACAGAATAGGTGAGGGTTAGTATCCAATTCCAACTATCATGTTACTTAAGTTTTAGTGCTAATGACTAACAACAGAGATGCAGTATGTACAGTTAATCAGCAGCTCTAGTCAGGATATGCTAAACTGAAGTAGTGAGTCTTCAGCCGGGATTTAAAAGCTGAGACCGAAGGGGCATCTCTTATAGTAGCAGGCAGACCATTCCACAGTTTAGGGGCCCTGAAACTAAAAGCTCGACCTCCCATTGTTATTTTATTAATCCTTGGAACCATAAGCAGACCAGCATCTTGAGATCTTAATGTGCGCTCTGGTTTGTAAGTCATGATAAGTTCAGAAAAGTAAGCCAGACCTCGGCCATTTAATGCTTTAAATGTTAAAAGAAGGATTTTGAAATCTGCCCTAAACTTAACCGGGAGCCAGTGTAAGGATTTAAGAACTGGAGTTATGTGTTCATATTTTCTTGTTCTTGTAATAATTCTTACAGCCGCATTTTGTATTAACTGGAGGCTGTATAAAGAACAGTTTGAACATCCAGTGAACACTGCATTGCAGTAGCCAATCCTACTAGAGATAAATGCATGAATTAATTTCTCAGAATCCTGTTTATTTAGAAAGCGCCTTAATTTCCTAACATTTTTAAGATGGAAGAAGCATGTTTTGGACAACTTTGTAATATGCGCTTTAAATGACATGATAGAGTCAAAGATAACTCCTAGATTGCGGGCTGATTCAGTAAAATTAATTGGAATTCCAACTGAGTTAAATGATGACAAAATATTGTTATGATCAGCGTCATTCCCTCCAACAGTTAACATCTTTGTTTTATCTGTATTTAAAGACAAGTAGTTCTCATTCATCCACTCCTTTAATTCGCTAACACAACTAATTAAAGACAACATCGGAGAAACGTCATCTGATTTAAATGAAAGGTATAACTGGGTGTCATCTGCATACGAGTGAAAATTAACATTATGTTTCCTAATGATAGATCCCAGTGGAAGCATGTAAAGTGTAAACAGTAAAGGTCCCAGTACTGAGCCCTGCGGGACACCATATTGAACTTCTGTGTATAATGATGGAGTACTATCAGCACATTTCTGTACATATTGGAATCGATAAATAAGAACTAAAACAAGCGAGCCTGGTGCCTGTAAGCCCAACATCATTTTCTAGCCTGTGTAGTAAAATAGAGTGGTCGATGGTGTCAAATGCTGCACTTAAGTCCAAAAACATAATTACAGTGGAGTTTCCTTCATCAGAGGATATCAGAATGTCGTTTACAACACGCGTTAGTGCCGTTTCTGTACTATGACCAGTGCGAAAACCAGACTGGAATTTCTCAAATAAATTGTAATGTATAAGGTGTGTCTGAAGCTGACTGGCGACTACTTTTTCTAGTATTTTAGAGAGAAACGGTAAATTTGAAATAGGCCTATAATTATTTAGTATATGTGGGTCAAGGTCTGACTTTTTAAGTAATGGTTTAATGACTGACACTTTTAGTGCATCAGGTACTGTGCCATGCAATAATGAACTATTGATAATGTTTAGGATAGGCGCTGCAAGAACATCCATTGCACTTTTTACTAGTTTTGTTGACACTGGATCTAGGGAACAAGTAGTGGGCTTCATTTTAGAAATTAAACTTAAGACTTCCTGCTCAGTTACAGGATTAAAATTACTAAAGTGCTGAATTCAAAGTGAGGCAGGGTCTGCTAAGCTAGTATTTGGTTTGTAGTGTGATGCAGAGATCTGGGATCTTATATTTTTAATTTTCTCATTGAAGAAGTTCATAAAGTCTGAACTGCTAATATCTGTTGGTATTTTGCACTGTTGATCTGAATTTCCATTTGTTAATTTAGCCACTGTTCTAAACAGTACCCGAGGATTTTTATTATTGTTATCTATTAATGTAGAATAGTATTCTGAGCGAGCGAGCTTTAAAGAGGGCTTTTTTATATTTATTAACTCTTTTAGGGCTAATTTGTTTTTTTTTCTTTTCTCCCAGGGCTGAATATTTTTCCAGAAACTAACTTTTTTTTAAAAAGAACACAAAACAATTGTTTAACATATCAAATCAACAAAAAATGTTTATTTTTGACTAAAATAACTGTTTTGCATTTTGTATGTGCCTGCATACTATATAATTTAACATATTATTATTGCACATACTGTACATGTTACAAAGCAAAGTCCTGCAAAGTATGATAACGCTCAAAGCAGCCAATTGCATGCATTGCCACGTTGCACTGCTTACAATACTTGTTGCACTGGTGCCTCTTTTTGAGTTGTCTATTGCTGCACACAACACAGTCAGGCTTGTACTTTTTGTCCTCATATGTGGCAGGAAAGTGGCGCTCAGTCAGCCTGTCTGGCACTGCTCTTTGTGCTGGCCTTCCTCGCTTTGCCAAAGGCACTCCAACATATTCTGCCAGCAAACTGTCAACCACCTTCTTGCGGAAATCTGCCGCAGTCATAGTGCTGTCACTGTTTGCCTGCTTGAATAATATATATCCATTTGTGAGTGCAATCTCACGCAGGCGATGGTACACAGTGTGGTACCACTTGGTGGACTTATGGCCGTAAGCATATGACCCCAGCATCTGATCCAGTCGATCAACTCCAGCCATCTTACAATTGTATTCTTCAAGCGCAACAGGCTTGTCCAGCTTCCTACCTTCTGGGTTTCCCTTAGAACGAATTGTTTTCTCACATAAATTGTTGGTGTGAACTGTAGCAAGACAAGTGACCCATTTGACATCATGCCATGCCAATGCCACCAAGTTATCCGCCCGCATGAAACAGGATTGTCCCCTCTTTTCATCTTCAGCCTGTCTGGCTTCAACTGTAAAGACATGTGTCTCCTATTCACCCTGACTGTGCCACAAGCTCCAATTCCCCTGCTCTGTAGCTCCATGAACAATTCTGGTGATGTATAAAAATTGTCCATGTACACAACATGTCCCAAATGTTCATATCCCTGAAGCAGCTCCAGCACAACCTGACTTGTCAAAGGACAGTTCTCTCTTTGAAAAGAATGCTTTCCGGTGTAAGTAATTACTTTCAGGCAGAAACCAGTGTTTGCTTCTGCCAGTACAAAATCCTTTATGCCATACTTGGTGGGCTTGTCTGGCATATATTGTCGGAAAAAAAGCCGTCCCTTATATTTTATCATTGATTCATCCACAGACAAATCATGGCCAGGCTGATAAAATTGTTTATATGTCGGCTCCACAATGTCAAGCAGGGGCTGAACTTTGTACATGGGATTATAGCCTGGCTCACCCCTTGGGATTTGCTTCTTGTTATCACAGAAGTGAATGAAGCTTTGCAGCAGCACGTACCTATCACGCGGCATAACCTGTCCAAAGCCACCAGGTGACAAAGTACGTGTGGACCAATGCTCCCTGAAATTATATCGCCAGTCCAGTTCCATCTCTATCTGCAATGCCACAAAGCCCTTCATCTCGTCTTTTGTTGTGGGTTTCCACTTCGAAAAATGAGAACGCGGAGCGAGCGCATCCCGCGATTCAAAAAATTGTTCTGCATACCTGTTTGTCTCGTCAGATATCAGCTGAAAAACTGCCTCAGGAAAAAACAGATTGAAATAGTTCAGCGGCTTGTAATCCGTTGTGTCCAGCAGCAAGCCGTGCCTTCTTGTGAAGTCAGGTAGCCAGATCGGCTCCCATGGATCAATTTCTGGGTATTCCTCCCATGCGAACCTTGCCGTAGGTGTACTAGCAGCGCGAATGCGCTCAGCTGCCAGCTGAGCAGCTGGGGCGGCATCGGCTGGTCTCCGATCGGCTGATGCCGGCTCCTCAATCTCTTGCTCAATCTCTTGATCACTGTCTATGAAATCCGACTCTGAAAAATCAGAGTCCGACTCCGCGATAATGCGCAAAATGTCATCTGCCGAGTATTTTCTTTTCTCGACTCGCTTCGCTCCCTTGTGAGATGTTGATGCCATCTTGTCTTTGTTTGTATTTGTTTACATTTCGCAACTCACGCACACGCAAGGATCATTTGCTGAGTCAACAAGTCTAGCATTCCTCCAAGCACAGAGGGAATGCCTGTGACGTGACAGTGAGTTTTGTCGCCATTAACAGCTGATTGTTGCCCTCTGTCCCTGGATGTCGACTTTTGTCGACATGCGCCCTAAAAGAGTTAACACTCTCTGTCCATGCAATTTGAAAGACATGTAGCTTTGTTGTTCTCCATCTGCGCTCTAGTTTTCGACACTCTAATTTAAGAGCTCGAGTGTTTTCATTAAACCAGGGAGAGTTTCTATGTGCTTTGATCACTTTTGTTTTAAGGGGAGCCACTGTGTCCAGAGCATCTCTCAAGGTCACATTATAATGTGATGTTAGCTGATCTAAATTGTTTTCCACAATTACACTTGACTTACTCAAAGTATCTATAAATTTTGAAGCAGAATTACAATCTAGATGTCGCACTGTCTTTGTTTTAATCTGGGAGTGTGTTGACAAGAGCAGAACTAAATCAAATGTAATTAAGTAGTGATCGGAAGTAATTTCATTTAATGGAGTGATATTTAAATTTTGAATTTCAACTTTGTAAGTTATAATTAAATCTAATGTGTGGTTATGATTATGAGTTGGACCTTTGACAATCTGACAAAATCGTACTGAATTTAACAAATAAGTAAAACATTTGCTAAAAGTGTCAGTTTCCACATCAATGTGTACATTAAAATCCCCCATCAGTACTACGTGATCATAATTTATAGCCAAATCAGATAGAAGGTTGCTAAATTCAATCATGAACAATGAATACGGCCATGGTGGTCTGTAGACTAGCACTATAATTGTGTTGGAATCTGTTTTAATATTTATAATGAATGCCTCAAAGGATGTAAAGTTGCCTAAATTTTTAGAAGTGATTTGCATTTTGTTACAATGAATTATTCCAAGGCCTCCTCCTCGACCAAAATCTCTAGACTTATGAAGGAACGAGTAGCCATCTGGTGACGCCTCAGCTAGGGGGACAGTGTCACATTTACTAAGCCAGGTTTCAGTGAGAAGACACAGATCAGATTTTGTATTCAATATAATATCATTTACCAAAACAGCTTTATTGCCAAGAGAGCGAATGTTCAATCAGCAGCATTTAAAACTGCATGGTTCTTTCTGAACTGCTGATATATTTTTTGTTTTAATTTGAAGTAAATTTCTATTACAGGTGCCCCTGGTGGAGGGTCTGGTTTTATCCCTTGGTCTAATTATACACCTTATTATTTGGTTATCAATTAATTTAAGGTTTGTATCAAGACTAAATTTACTGGATGCCCCATGACAAGGATTATGGGTAACAGCTTCAGGAAAGTAACAGGTGGGATAAACAACAGCCTGTGATTTAAGATCACATGACTGCGGCCTGGATGGTGCTCTAATCAGTCAACCAGGCAGTTTTGCTGCCATATTTTGGGATAATACATTAGATCCCCTCCAGTTAGGATGAAGACCATCTCTTCTGAAAATCCAGGCCTTTCCCAAAAATCATCCCAATTGTTCACAAACGCTATGCCTTTGTTTGCACACCAGGTTTCTAGCCAGCAGTGAAGGGAATGCAATCTGCTATAAATCACATCCCCTCTATGTAATCTTGGTAAGTGGCCAGATACAACTAAATTCTGACATTTTCTTTTGGCTTTGATGCATAGAGAGATGAAGTTCCTCTTTAATACCTCAGATTGCTGTAAATAAATATCATTAGTGCCGACATGCAGCAATAAGGTAGATACTTCATCGTCAGCGACACGGTCCAATGCGGCCTCTATGCCAGAAATCTTGGCCCCTGTGAGGCACTTAACATTAACTGCTGGTTTAACACAGTTTGGAATTCTAACATTCCGCACTATGGAATCGCCAATTATGAGCACTTTCTTATTCTCAGTTTCCACAGGTGCGCTGCGGAGTGCTGAGAATCTGTTCTAGGTCCGAATTGGTGACCTGGGTGCTGGGGGACTACATTTTGGATTCTTAGACCCCTGTCTTACTGTTACCCACTCGCCCTGTGGCTGAATTGGTGCTGCTGACTTCAGCCGTGCACTGACTACAGTGGGACCAGGAGAGACTGAAGCCGAATCAGAAGTACCCGAATTGTCTAAACAAACCGAGTCGATCCAATTTTCGGTTTGCCTAATCGCTATAAGATTCCTAACGCAGTTAATTGTTTAACAGTTAATTGTTTAAAATATTGACAGTTTCTTTATTGGGACATTCTTTGAAGTGGCAGTGCAGCTGTGCTGATCTCAAGATTATATAACTTTGCCTGGTTGTTGTCTGTTTATGCCAAGACTAATGTTCATCTCTCCGGTGATCCGAGCATGTGGATATATAAATCCTAGCCATCTCAAGACCTGGCTGTGTGGACCCCCCTGTGAAAATGATAATTTATCAAAGTGTGTCTTTTATTTGTTTTGAGGTGTAATATATCCGCTATAATTCTACTAAGAAAATCTATCATATGGTAAACTAAAACATTTCCTGATTAATGTTGTTAGTGCCTACACTATTTCCACACTTGGCAGTGGGAGATGAAATAAGGTAGTCATACTTGTTTATTTTTACCCTGGTATGCAGTATATAGTGTTCCATTTTCTGCATACACTTTGTTTTCCTTATCAGTGAACTGTACATTTAAGTAAACAGTTTAATGTAGTTGGTCCACTGCCATGATTCAGATGGGCTCTGCAATTTGAGTTCTGTAATCCATGTAGCTAATTAATTACAATATACACGACTAATTAATTTTTGTTACACTAAATAAAGAGGGGAATTTTATGGTAATTATTGAAATCAAAGTTGACTCCTTGTAAAGCATTTAATTACTCTAAAAAGTTATTTGAAGATTGGTTACATATCTCAGCTGTTTAATCCTTTATAAAAGAACCTCGTGTACAAAAAGAAAGCACAATTTCAAATGTGACTTATTAGAAAATTAGAAATGTTCTGGCAAGTATTTTCAAAGCACTGTATTTTTTCAGTATTACAAAACCTATTTAATAAAATGTCAATGAAAAAGAGCATGCTGATAGAGTGTTGGAAAAACAGGCAAGACTATAGAATCACACTTTCTTCATTTGTTTTTTTATTAATGTGAAAGCAGGGCTTCTGATTCATTCTGCTGTATTTTTAGACTTAATGCAAGTGAATCCATAAATAGGAATATAGAAAGGCAGAAAGCAAACCCGCTAGTTTTTGCCTTTGCTAGTGTAAGATGTTAGCTGCATTAAAAGTTTGTTAATTTCAAAGGCCACAGGGGAGTATATACTGTTCAATAAGGTCTGAAACTTGTAAACAATAAAAGCAGCTAACAGAAGATGACTAATATTGTGTAATATGAAAATGTAATGCTTGATCACCTGCTAATCCTATTCTGGGTCTTTAATTTTGTTTGTTGTTGTTTTCATTTCTAATTTTTTATTCTGGACATTGAGTTAAAGACAGTACATGTATGATCTATAAGAACAGCAGCCTGGAAGGTTTATACAGAGATGTTTAAAACATTCAGTTAAGTGTTAGTGAAGGAAAGAATACATCATCACTATTAATTTTAATCACCTTGCACCATTATTTACAAATACAACCTTCTGTTCCTTTAAACTTTAATGAACATTTATACTTTCCCTATTCTCACTTTTATTTTATTTTCACCTGAAATGATGCACCTAGCAAATATGCTATAAAAGTATGGAAAACCAAAGAAAGGTATCTCTTATTGCAGCGCTTCCTGATTGGGTGGTGCAAGCAACTGTTGCTGGGGGTGCCAGAATCCATCGAGGAAGAAAAATGAAAAACATTATTTGTACAAAATCTTAATTTATCTATCCATTCCTAAATAATTAAATGGACAGGCCATTTCGTATCAGTGCAATACGCTGCTTGTTAAAATGGATGACTTCCGCTCTTATGTGCACTTAGTGCTGCGTGGGTATTATGAACTATCATATCTGTTCAAGGTCTATTTAAATTTTAAATATAAGTAAGTTTTCTTTAGTCGACAGAAATATCTTTGGTAGGAATGTAAGTTAAATTTAGTTATCATTGCACAAATTTTTCCTCACCATATAAATTTAAAGACTAAATTCAACTTACATTCCTATCAAAGATATTTCTGTCGACTAAATAGAACCTACTTATATCCAAATAGAACTTGAAAAGATATATTTTTTCGAATCTGACCGCGCATTTTAGATCGACTTGACGTGCACTACATCGAGCCCGCATGCTATTGTGCTCTCGCCTGCCTGCCTCAATAAGTCACCGTCGCTTCGCTCTTACTTTTTTACTGTTCATTTAATCATGGCTAGTCGCGAAATAATTAGAAAATGGAAGGAGGATTACACTGAGTATGGCTTTACCAAAACAATTATTGATGGAGTAGACAGACCGCAGTGCGTGCTTTGCAATGCAATATTTTCCAATTCCAACTTGAAGCCATAAAAGCTGGGTGAACATTTCCCAAGGGGGTGCGAAATCGGCCTCGTCTGTCACAGGGGGTGAGAGGGTAAAATGAATCGGGAAGCGCTGTCTTATTGTAAACCTGGTTCAGCTGCTCTCAGACACTGTGGGTGATATGACAATAACATAGTGTGTGGCATGCTGCACTTTATATAATGAAAAAAATATATAAAATGTATATATTCTAACACTGTTGACTCTCGAGCGCTCGAGAGACTGAGCAAGGAGTCTGAGTGTCCAGGCTTGCTAGTATCCTGGGTAAAAACCAAGATCCAGGCCTTTAATGACTTCTTGGGCACAACCATCAGCAGTGTGTCTGCCTGCACAGAGAGTGTTGACCTTGTCGAGAAGTTTACTTACCTTGGCAGTGACATTCACGTCTCTGGTGACTCTTGCTATGAAGTCAGTAGATGGATAGGGAGAGCATGGGGGGTCATAAAGTCTCTGGAAAGGGGTGTGTGGCGCTCCTGATATCTATGCAAAAGGACGAAGGTTTTCTAGTTTAGAATTGTTCCATTCTTAATTGCCTTACTAAAGTATTATTTAGACATGGTTCACTCCACCAATCAGTCCTCAACTGATTGCAACTATTTATACAATAACTTACAAACTCATGTATATACTGTAAAATGAAGACTACACAACAATTGTAAAAAACAAAAAAACGAAGGAAACCGAAAAAAATAATCATGTACACTTCACTGGGTACAGGACTCAAACCCAGGATGCTGGATTTGTGAGGCAGTAACACTGTGCCTCATATAGACATATTGTCATTGTTATTTTTAATAAGGATTATTTTCCTTCATCACAAATTGATAGTCCACTTTTCTCAGTTTAAGTCTATGGGACATTGGCCAGTACGAAATATGATACCATGAACTTACGTGATATGGCGGTCAGCTGTCCATGCATTGTCTTGCTGACACGTGTGGGCAGTCTGATTGCCTTATTATTAACCCGGGGCGGCAATCAGGCAATCGCACCTGCAACTGCTCCCCAGCATATAAAAGGGGAGTGCACATTAAAAAAAGGAGAAACAGAAAGAGTCAAGAAAAGAGGACAGAGGTTGAAAGACGGGAGAAGAAGCATACAGGAGAAAGAGAGAGAAAACAAGCCAGTGTAATGTATGGAAGCAAGTGGACGGGAGTGAAGCCATAAGAGGACCATATGGCAATTGCTCAGGAAGTGTCTGTGGGTTGCTCCTGTTGAGCGTTTTGGGAGCAGGAATGACCGTCATGCTCAAGGGGTACTTTTACTGGGTGGACCTATTGGTAGCAATGGAAGTACAGAGCGCCTGCTCCAGGTGGAGCCTGGATTGGCAGCGGTTTGGGCAGAACAGGTCTTGGTGGTTGCCCGCGGACGAAGTGGGATTGGCGGCGGATGACACGGGCCAGATGAGATGGGTGTCTGCACCTGCTGGATGATGTCTCTCTGGGCTGCAAGGTCCAGATTGGATAAGCCGGAGAGACATCAATTTTATGGATTATTTATTTATTGACAGTTTGGAGCACTGCATTTGGGACACTTGTTTAGTGAATTGTTTTTAATAAAAGCACTGAGCACTTTGCACCTTCCCCTTGCTTCATGTGTGTTTTGTCCTCCTCTGTAATGCTCATCTGGTTATGTTTTCAACAGTGTCGGGTTCAAGAGGCTCCCATTTTAGGAGAGGGAGCAAGGAGCCGACCGGCACTGTCACAATACTCCGCTCCAATCTTTGTCCGATAGGCAAATTGCTGTGGGCCCAGGTGGTCTAACGCAGGAGGACCAGTCTCTCAAAAATCTTCATAATGTGAGTCGTAAGTACCACTGGTCTGTAGTCATTAGGTGAATAGAACAAGAATAGGAATAATGCAGAATGTTGTCCACAGCAGCAGCATGTCTGAAGCCTTAGGGACAGACTGAGCAGGTGATGGAGGACACCGATAGGTGGATCCACACAGGCTTTAAGAACTTGAAAACTGACTTCATCTGGTCCCACAACTTTTCCTGTATGTAGTTTTCTCAGTTCTCCTTAGTTACATACTGATGATCAGAGGTGGGCTTGTCACAAAGCCATTGCAGTTGGTGTGGTAGGAGTTGTTAAAGTAGTAGGGATGGTGTGGGAAGACTGGTCATTGGAAGAAGGTGGGAGGAAAAAATTAGCAATAGAGAGAGTTAACAATAGGGCATCATTTAGTTCTAGACGCTTTCCGTATTCAAGATTCAGATGGAGTGTGTAAAAAAAGCTGCACTTCAGTCGTTCTGAACTTGTCTTCAGACAGCGATACCACTTTACTGACCTCAACACTGAGAAGGCCGTTATTGGAATGGCTGGTGTCACTGGTAATTTTCTTTACCTTATTTCAACATCGCTTGGTGTGGAAGTCCTGAAAGTCTCTCTAAAGATTCCTGCTATGTACTCTTCCCAAACTAGGCATTCCTTTCAGGAATGAATAAATACTTATACAAAAATAAGCTTGCAATGGTATTAAAATTCTTTTCCAATATATTGCAAAACTCTCCTTTGCTGTCTAAATAAGTTGAAATAAGTTTATGTAAGGTTTTACTGAAATGTTACTATGCATTTTTACAGAGAAGTTCAGGAATTATTGGCTTTAATCACTGTAGCAACTCCATTGATGAAAATATAAGTTACCTAAATCACCAGTTTGTGAGAATCAGTGTTTGTCACTTGTATATGTGACACAGTGAATAGAGCAATTTAAATGCTGGCATTACTCATTTTGAGCTTGATGTTTTAAGAATGCCTCGCAGTTAGAACCCTAACCCTAACCCTCCCTGCGTGGAGTTTGCATGTTCTCCCCGTGTCTGCGTGGGTTTCCTCCGGGCGCTCCGGTTTCCTCCCACAGTCCAAAGACTTGCAGGTTAGGTGGATTGGTGATTCTAAATTGGCCCTAGTGTGTGCTTGGTGTGTGGGTGTGTTTGTGTGTGTCCTGCGGTGGGTTGGCACCCTGCCCAGGATTGGTTCCCTGCCTTGTGCCCTGTGTTGGCTGGGATTGGCTCCAGCAGACCCCTGTGACCCTGTGTTCAGATTCAGCGGGTTGGAAAATAGATGGATGGATGTTTTAAGAATATTTTCAACCTATTTAAGATGATTTTCTTTACTATTTCGTGGGCATTTTTAAAATAAAACAGACATTGAGATGTGTTTTCCCTGTTAAGTATTTTATTTTACCCAGCTTATTTACTGCAAGAATTGAAGACTACATATTCAAGTTCTGGTATGAAACAAAACATCCTGCTGTATGTTGCAAATCAATTCTATGTGATATTTTAGCAATTCACATTATATGTAATGCGTACACTTTGTGGCCGATGGGTGGGGACCCTACCCAGTCGGGACACCTGGAAGGTCCACAAGAGGTACAATACCTCCCCTGGGCCACGAGAGGGCAGCTGCCCTGGTTTCCTTGGGGGCCACCAGAACAGAGCTGGGAAGCTCATCCCTGTTGGGGCCCGTGACCACCGCCAGGAGGCGCCCAGATGATTATGGAACCCTGGATGGCAGCACTTCCGCCACACTTGGAGGTGCTGCCGGAAGGAATTCCAGGGACACCTGGAGTGCTTCTGGATGCTCATGCGGTATTTCCGCCACACCAGGAAGATCATCACAGAGCACCTAGAGCACATCTGGGTACTGCATAAAAGGGGCCGCCTCACTCCAGTAGAGGAGCCAGAGTCGGGAGGAGGAAGACGGAGTTTGTGGGGAGAGGAGTAGAGGCGGCAGAAGGATTCGAGGAGAAAGAAAGGAAGAAAGGACTGAGTTGGCTAATTAAGGCATTGTGGTGTTGTTAATGGTAATAAACGTGTGTGTTTTGGACATACGGTGTCTGTCTGTGTCCGGGGGCTATCCTTCCACAACTTGTAATGTTGCTTACCTCCTAACAAATACTGTGTTTTTCAGTATCTTTTTACTTCTAGCATTTTGAAAGCATTTTTCCTTTTGGAACAAACTCTTTACAAAGAGTTTATTGGTAAAACTTTAGCATTATGCAGTCCATATTCTGTGTATTACTGTTCTGTAAATATATTATAAGATTGCTCTTGTGATTCTCAGTCTGCATAAATCTTGAAGAATGGAATATACAAACAATAAAAGTTTGATCCTGTTGAAGTTCTTGTTCCAAGACTTTTTTAATGACCAAAAAGCTAAAAACAGACAATGGGGGAAATTTGTAGTAGAGTGCAAAAAAGTAGTTAATTTTAATGAGATTAGGGCGGCTAACTCTCTTTCTCTGGAAATGAGGACATTTGGGTCAAAAAATTAGGACTTTTGAGGACGCTTTTCCCTATAATGCAATAATAAGCCTTTATACTGTCATATGGTTTTTTAAAATGATATAAACCTTTAGTAAACCTTTAGTTTATCACTATAATTATGATATGATGGCCACAATCACAGTCACTAACAAACTAATAACCCAATAAATATTTTGAATACGTCAATCCTCTTAAATTAACAGACTTCATTCCTTCCATTCTTATTCGGATAGCTTATCTGTCGTAAAATTGGTAAATGGTAAATTCACTCCTTGTAAAATAAAAAAATGTATAAATTCCTCCCGGACAGTCCATGGCGTGTGAAAAATAAGGACATGCCCGGGAAAATGAGGATGGTTGGACAAGTTGTCTAGTAAGGCACTTGCAAATAAAGAATTAACACTGTGTAAAAACATAAAACCCTCTGAAGCTATGAATGTGTACAAAATGCCGCATTGTATACTTGAGAAGCATTTTAAATAATGGATATTCTTAAAACATCAAAATTAACCTCCCCATAACTTTGGCTTTATTTTTATTCCTCACATTTTTTCTAGAGCCAAACATTACAATGATTTTTTGTTTTAAACATCAGTCTAGTCATATTTATTGAGATCCTTGACTTGCATATTAAACAAAATCAAACTTAGAACAACTAATATAACTGGAGTGACAGACTGCAGGTGTGCTGGCCCTAAATCCAGACATTAGCACTACAGAAGAACTTTCAATACGAGCAGGCTGCCCTTTTTTATGAAAAGCAGCTACACAGTTGGAGATTGAAGAGAAAGCTGTGTGGCCACTCAGTGTTCTTGAGTCACTGCATTGCTGACTCCACTTCTGAGTTATTCATTGAGTCACACCATTACAGCCCTGTGTTCTAAAAATACCACTTGACAACATGGTGGGAGTCATAAACATCAATCCAGCACCACCCAAACCAAAAATGAAAGCTCAGCTACTGTAAAGAAAGAAAAACATACTAACACTCCAAAAATATGAAAAAAACAAGAGATTAAAGAACAAGTGCATACTAAGCATAGGATTGGCAGCACAACCTATTCTATAAGTTTCCCAAAAAATGAAACAGCATTATTGTAACCTTTTATAGTCCCATACTAATGAAGAAGAACATCATTAGCCAGGTGCCATTAGTGTCAATATCATGGTGCTCCAAACTAGCAAGAGAGACATTTCAGATCTACATTATTTGTCAGACAGATGCTGGAATGCAGTTATTTAGCAGACTGAGATGTGGATCTAGAGCTTCTCATCACTTGGCTATGAACTAGTTGATGGCAATGTGGTGACTAGACAGTGTCAGTCACTTTCAGCTACTGAGTTGAATGGTAACTGAGGTGTGGGGTTACTAGCTAGAAACAACATCATTTGAGGACAAAGGAGATTAGGATTGTTCTGTACCCGTACTACTAGAAAGCAGTTGCCAGTCAGCTGGCATAATGTCAGTAGCAAATTTTTAAAAATTTGTGAGTGATAAACAAGAGAGCTCTGCTATCTCAGGATTGATTGGTACTGGTAAATAGTGTGTAAACTGCTAGTGTGAAAAAACAACAACAGTCACAAGTTAGAACGACTAGGAGATGAAAAATTGTCATCAATAAACAGGCTAATATTAAAAAAACAAGAGACTTAGAATAATAAGCACCGAATGCAAAATGATAAATAAATTCTTACTCTTACTAAACAAAATAAGATATTATGTTATGAAGCCAACAGGACAGAGATGCGAAACAGGAAAAGGTTGTAACTGGGAGATCGAAAAGTGCTGAAACCCCAGAGCCAATGAGCAAAATGAAAATTGAGATCAGAGAACAAAATGAAAGTCAGAAATCCAGGAGATTAATACAAAAAGCAAGGAGTAATCAAGATACATTTAGCAAAGGTTTTTTTATCTGCAGCTTGAATAAAGACATTGTGAAATGTTTGGCTTTTTATATCTAACACTGAAATTACAAGTGGATTACAAACCCAGAAGCCAATTTTCCAACTACAGGCAAGGTTATCCTGAAAACTGGGACAAGCTGTGGCACACTCAAGAAACAAAAGATGGCCTTTAGAAGGAATAAAATTTAAAGATATAAAACCAGAATAGTAACCAAGTAACCTTCTAGAATACTCTTGGAAAATATGTTTTTAGAAATGCAGTATCCATAAAGTTGGGAAACCAGGAAGTTCACAGCACTGACGGTAAATGCATGTCACATGGTGGAACAGCAGTCTCCAAATGACTGTGCCTGTGAAAAACAAGTGGCAGTGCAGTAAAATGTGCAAAAAAAATACATGTACAAAGTAAAGACAGAAATGAATTCTTCATGGCTCAACAGTTCCAAATTCACTGAGAACCAACCAATAAAGAAATGCAAAAATAAAGCAATTTGCAAAATACTAGCTGTTCAGTACAGCTAGTAAGAAAGCATATTTATTTTAGCTTGCTGCTGCTGCAACAGGAAAAAAAAAATAACTTCAGGCTGTTGCATGTTTGTCTTGGCCAGTTATTTTTCCTCTCTTTATGTCCATTATATTATAACTGAAAGTAATCATTCCTTCATGTTAATTTCCCATCATCTTGTTGACAGCTGGCAAGATTTCAACCATACATATTCTGTATTTTTGACGATGTGGATCAAAGTAAAAACAGGTACAAAATTACTTCTAGAAATGAAAAAATAAAAATTTTATGGCTTTAAGATATTTCTGCAGTGTTACAGGGCAAGGGACCTCAGACTTCTGAACTAATCCTCCTGAAAACCAATGTTTTTTTCAGTTGCAAATTTATATTTTCAGCTTGCTAACGTAAATTTTTCTTTACAATCTTGTTGGCATTTACTTAAATATTTTTTGAAATAGAATTGATTTCGTGAATACAAGCGGCTGAAATGAGTTTCCTCCACAGGGTGTCTGGGCTTTCCCTTAAAGATAGGATGAGAAGGTCAGTCATCCTGGAGGGGCTCAGAGTAGAGCTGCTGCTCCTCCACATCGAGAGGAGTCAAATGAGGTGGCTCGGGCATCTGATCAGGATGCCTCCTGGATGCCTCCCTGGTGAGGTGTTCCGGGCACGTCTAACCGGGAGGAGGCCCCGAGGAAGACCCAGGACACACTGGAGGGACTATGTCTCCCGGTTGGCCTGGGAACGCCTCGGGATTCCCCCGGAAAAGCTACAAGAAGTGGCCGGGGAGAGGGAAGTCTGGGCATCTCTGCTCAAGCTGCTGCCCCCGCGATCCGATCCCAGATAAGCGGAAGAGGATGGATGGATGGACGAATTGATTTCTTCATATTTGAATTTCAAGTGCTATAATGCCCTCTCTGTGGTGGGTTGGCACCCTGCCCGGGATTGGTTCCTGCCTTGTGCCCTGTGTTGGCTGGGATTGGCTCCAGCAGACCCCCGTGACCCTGTGTTTGGATTCAGTGGGTTGGAAAATGGATGGATAATGCCCTCTTCTTTGCAGATGAAAAGTTAATTCAAATGCAGTTTTACATTTTGTTTCTATATTTTGTTATAATTGCCAGTGCCCAATTGCTTTAGCATCTTACACACCTTAACAATGTTAACTCGTTTTTAGGTTTTCACCATTTCTAAAGCAGTAAATTAATCATTTCAGTGAGACTAGCCAAAGAGGTTATATGGAAAATATTGATGGCTGCTAACAGGGAAACATTTCTAAATAATACATTTTCCATAACTTTAAATCTATCACTGAATCAAATTTAGATTTTTAAAATCTGTGGCTCCAAAACTCATAAAGTCAATCTTGGCTTGTATTTTCTGTGTATCTATCATTGCCAATTCACCTAACCTGCATGTGAGAAAACCCACACTGTGAGAACATGCAGACCCCACACAAGGACACTGGTCTCCTTACTGCGAGGAAGCAGTGCTGCCACTCTGCCACCATGCCACCCTGGTTTTCATATATTTCCAATACTTAGTTTGCATTTTAAATCCTGCTGTCTTCAATATCTCTTCATTTTTTGGAACTTCTTAAAAAAGTAAAAGATATCTTATTCTTGAAAGATCATTTATGCATACTCCACATAATACTACTTTTGTCCCCAGTTTATCACAGCTGTTCAAGAACTGACTACTTTTTATTGATTATAACTTGCTGTCCTTTGTAAAATCATGTAACCGTGATGTCAGTGAGATTTCTGGCAATGCTGCACCTATCTTGGACCTCATGACTACAAATCTGTTTAAAATACTGACTGATGATAATTTTACTAAATGCTTGTCTTAAACAATTCATGTTTTAATTAAAACAAACTCCACTGTGGAGACTGCTACAACTCTTTAAAAATCTGTTAGAGAGAGTAGTTTCCCTATGAATGAGTAACAAAAAAAAAAGACACAAGAAAAGAATATTCCTAATAACTTCGATGTACCACATCTTCAGACATCATGCAAACATGAGTTGGTTTTGCCTTCACCAAATTCACTGAAATCTTAAAATCTATTAGAACACTACAAAATAAAAAAATGCAGGCCATGGTGTATATCAGTCAAATTTTTATAAATGTTTTTCTCAAATTATCACTGTAATTAACCTTAATTGGTATCAATGTTTCATTTCAGTGAGAAAAAGTCAGTCTTTTTCTTACCCGATTTGTCCTGAACAGGGTGGTGGGAGGTGCCTGAGCCTATGCCAGCCAAAATAGGGTGCAAGGCAGGAACAACTCTGGACAGGGCACCAGTCCATCGCAGGGCGAACACACACACACACACACGCACACACACACAGAGAGAGGCCAATTTACTATTGCCAATCCACCTAACATGCATGTCTTTTGACTGCAGGAGGAAACCAGAGCAAACCCACACAGACACGGAGAGAACATGCAAACTACTTACAGCAAGGCAACAGCACTATCACTGTGCCACCATGCCATCCACTGAGAGAAAAGTAATTCCTACCATTATGTCTGTATAAAACGTGTGTAATCCTTTCCTAAGAAAATGATAATCAGTTTCAATTCTAAATATCAACAATTAAGTTTTGACTAAGGTGCTTGCAAAGTTTTGGTGTTTCACACTGTTAGCTTGTGTTCACAAAGGGCAGATTATCACTATACAGTAAAAGCCACACACGTGAATTCTGAGAGTTTTCTATTTCTAAGTGTGGAAATGGCATTCACTGGAGTTGAGACTGCTTATTTTTCATCTCATGGGAGTTTGGATTCGGATTCAATGTATCTACCTGGATAAAACAAGTATACCTGTAGTCTTAAATATGAAGCACTAATTCATACAAGCTACACCATTTTTTTTTATTTAAAGATATAAGGATGTCTCCCATAGCTAATTCTTATGCTATTTCAAATGACATACTTCATACTATCATACTGTTTGTATTGATATGTTACAATAAAAAAGAATGTAATCTGTAAAATGTTAAAGTCATGTCCATTATTTCTTCAAACCTCCAATGTGGTTATCTACGTGTCTTAGTTTTAATCTCAGCCTAAACAACAACAACAACAGCAACATTTATTTATATAGCACATTTTCATACAAAAAAGTAGCTCAAAGTGCTTTACATAATGAAGAAAAGAAAAATAAAACACAAAGTAAGAAATTAAAATAAGACAACATTAGTTAACATAGAATAAGAGTAAGATCTGATGGCCAGGGAGGACAGAAAAAACAAAAAAAAAAACTCCAGACGGCTGGAGAAAAAAATAAAATCTGCAGGGGTTCCAGGCCACGAGACCGCTCAGTCCCCTCTGGGCATTCTACCTAACATAAATGAAATAGTCCTCTTTGTATTTAAGGTTCTCACGGAAGGACTTGATGATGATGGTCATGCAGACTTCTGGCTTTTAATCCATCAATGTTGGAACATCACAGTGCTTTTGTAGATCGCTGCCACCACAAAGAAATCGGAAAAAGAAACAGAAGAGAGAGTAAGGGTTAGTACGGATTTTAGAGCCACCATGAATAGTTATTATTAGGGGTGGGCGGTATGACCAAAATTCTATATCACGGTATTTTTCTAAATTATCCCAGTTTCACGGTATTCAACGGTATTTTTTTCTCCATGCATGAGTGGATGTTAACCACATTTTCCACTGCAATTACTGGCTAAGAATAACCTATTCCACTGTCAAGAGTATTGTACATTGTACAAAAAAAAACATTTTAATGTGCACACAAGTATTAATACAGTTTTACATTGCCCCATAAAGTGATAGTTTTCAAGGGGGTGGCACTAATGGAGAAGGTATCACATTGCATGACAGATGCAGTCAAAATATAGAACCTTTTTATTGAACAAATTTTGCAAAAACAAACTATAATTTTGACAACATATTTTCAACCGTACAAAGAGGCATATAGACTTAGTAAAATATCCAGAAGTGCTTGTCAAAAATTGCATTGCACCGAATATGTCTTAGAAAAGGAATAAATAGTAAATATTTTTTGTAAACCAGCTACACTTTCTGTTAATGTTAACAATCTCTGTCCACTGACACTTTAAAGTGACTTTTTAAACAACTTTATCATCATTAAACTGCATAATATTTAAACTAATAAATAATAACAATAAAATAAATAATAGTATTATTACTGATAGTTGCACTATTACTTCAAGACTTCAAGCCCAGGTGCATTACACAGTATTCACCAAATTAAAATAAAATACAACAAGTGCAACTTGGTGATGACATCTTTACCAGCTGAACCATCATTTAGGCAAACTGCATTAATATGGACCTTGCTTCAAGCTAAGCTATACTGGGAAGAAAAAAACAAACTATATGTCGAGAACAAAGTCAACATTTCCACTTTATTCTCGCCGTTTATGTCGAGATTAAAGTCGACATTTCCACTTTATTCTCGCCGGTTATGTTGAGATTAAAATCGACATTTCCACTTTATTCTCATAGTTTACTTCATAATTAAAGTAGAATGTTGTAGACTAAACTTCTTCCTAAAATCAATGTTTAATCAATTACTTAATTTACCCCGTCATAAATTAATGCAGCACATTAAATGCTTTGTGTTACGTTCCCCGACCCAGTGGTTAATCACTACGCTTCTTAAACTGACTTCCTCCGCACTAAGAGAAGACAGCGATCACCATACAGAATCCATTCACTTCATGATATTCCTGCTTTCTGAAAATTTAGAATGCTAAGATAAATACTTGATATTATTTTCATGATGAAATGCATTAAACCAGGTATCACACATGCACGGTAGTGAGGCGGTAGTGCTGCTCCCTCGCAGTAAGGGGTCCCCAGGTGTATGTTCAGTGTAGAGAACTTTATGGCAGGTGTGACGAGGCTCCAAAAAACTGGATGTATGAATAGCTATCGCACAGGTTTAACTTAAATATTGTGTAAATGTTGGGTTTGTGATCTGCTGGTCGGAGACACGAACACAGAATTCAATGCATGTTCTTCTGAGCGGGCTATCTTTATTTGCATGCATGCTGTCTCTATCTGACGTAGGCTACCAAAACCCCAGTTCCTATCCTTCCTTTTTCTTTCACCACATAACCACATAACCAATCACCACACGATAAACGTCTTTTTGAAATTAAAACTAGTTATAAACTTAGCCCATGGAGTGTTCAGAACTTTAAAAATATCTTCGTTTAATTATGCCATCCATTCAGAGTTGCGCCCATCTCTGAACGAATCACTTAACACAAAGCATTTAATGTGCTATATAACTTATGACGGGGTTTGAGAAAATCTAGTAAATTAAATATTCATTTTATGATGAAGTTTAGTTTACGATGTTCTACTTTAATGACAAATTACGAGAATAAAGTCAAAAGGATATATTCTCGTCATAAGCGTCAAGATTAAAGTGGAAATGTCGAGAATAAAGTCAAAATGTCGTCACACTATTACACAGTACCCAGGTACATTACACTGTATTGAAAACAAATAAAACAAGTACAACTTGGCTTGCAGTATTATCCAGTAGTATAGAAACAGTATTTACACATCTGACCTTTTAAAACTAAAGCATCTCCAGGCGACAGACGTGACTGCTTTTTTTCGACTCTCTGTCCATTTTCACCGCGCGGCATACCTATGCTACTGCCCACTATTTGGTGGTGTAGCAGTGAAAAAGAGCCCTAGTGCAACAAATCTGTGTTTAGCGGTGTAGCAGTGAAAAAGGTCCCCACTTGAACAGTTTCCCGCTGCGCCACGTTCCGAACGTTGTTTAGGCAATTTAAACCGGTGTTGCGGTATAAGAAAAATCCATATCATAAAAAAAATAAAAAACGGTTTTCGGTATGAACCGGTATACCACCCAGCACTAGCTATTATAATGAATTGGATATACAGAGTATCAGGATTAAATTAAAGTGAAGTTATGAGAAAGCCATGTTAAAATAATGTGTTTTCAGCAGTTTTTTAAAGTGCTCCACTGTATTAGCCTGGTGAATTCCTATTGGCAGGTTATTCCAGATCTTAGGTGCATAACAGCAGAAGGTCGCTTCACCACTTCTTTTAAGTGTTGCTCTTGGAATTCTAAGGAGACACTCATTTGAGGATCTAAGGTTACGATTTGGAATATAAGATGTGAGACATTCCGATATATAAGATGGGGCAAGATTATTTAAGGCTTTATAAACCATAAGCAGAATTTTAAAGTCAATCCTGAATGACACAGGTAACCAGTGTAGTGACATCAAAACTGGAGAAATGTGCTCAGATTTTTTTTTCCTAGTTAGTATTCTAGCAGCTGCATTCTGCACTAGTTGCAAACGATTTATGTCTTTTTTGGGTAGTCCTGAGAGGAGTGCGTTACAGCAATCTAGTTGACTGAAAACAAACGCATGAACTAATTTCTCAGCATCTTTCAATGATATAAGAGGTCTAACTTTTGCTATGTTTCTTAAGTGAAAAAATGCTGTCCTAGTGGTCTGATGAATATGCGATTTAAAATTCAGATTACAGTCAACAGTTACCCCTAAGCTTTTTACCTCTGTCTTGACTTTTAATCCTAATGCATCCAGTTTGTTTCTAATAGCCTCATTGTATCCATTATTGCCAATCACTAAAATTTCAGTTTTCTCTTTATTTAGCTTTAGAAAATTACTATTCATCCATTAAGAAATACAAGTAAGACATTGTGTTGGTGAATCAAGAGAATCGGGGTCATCAGGTGCTATTGATAGGTACAGCTGTGTGTCTTTAGCATAGCTGTGGTAGCTCACGTTGTGCTCCTGAGATAATCTGACCTAACGGAAGCATGTAGATTGAGAAGAGCAGCGGACCCAAGATAGAGCCTTGTGGAACACAATATAGGATATCTATATGTGTCTTTGAGTTGTAATTACCACAACTAATAAAGAATTTTCTTCCTGCCAGGTAGGATTCAAACCAATTTAAGATACTGCCAGAGAGGCCCACCCATTGACTAAAGCGATTTCTAAGAATATTATGATTAATGGTGTCAAATGCGGCACTCAGATCTAGGAGGATGAGAACAGATAAATGGCCTCTGTCTGCATTTACCCGCAAGTCATTTACTACTTTAACAAGTGCAGTTTCTGTGCTGTGATTTGTTCTAAAACCTGACTGAAATTTATCAAGAATAGCATGTTTATTGAGGTGGTCATTTAACTGCATAATGACTGCCTTCTCTAGAATTTTACTTAAGAAAGGCAGGTTAGAGATGGGTCTAAAATTTTCAAGAGTAGAGGGGTCAAGATTATTTTTCTTAAGTAGGGGTAAAGTCGTTTGGCTCACACTATTTGCAAATAGCTTTCTTTTTTTCTTGTTTTTGCTATCATATTAGTTGATTTTATTTATAACATTTATTTTGTTTATATTTTTTTTTAGATTGTCCCAAAATATATAATCAAAGAAGGTTGTACCCTGTCATCCATTTATTTTCACAAGCAGTAGGCCAATTTTGGAATTTCAGATTGCAAGGACTTATCAAAGAACCAAAATACATGAAACAGGAATGAAACCTGGATTGGGTAAACATTCATTGAAAGGTACATTCATGCACACAACCACATAGACTTGGTCACTCACACATATAGGGTCAGTTCAGAAGTGTCTCTCTTAAACTAATTTGTACAGCTTTTGGGTTGTGGAATACTACGGTTCCTGGAGAAACTGCATGTGAGCAAAGGGAGAATGTGAAAAGTTCACCACGACGGTAAGCAGGCTTGTAGTTATATGGAGCTTTGATCAGCAATACTAACCGCTATGCCACTTTTTTCATTGTTCACTGGTTTCTTTGCTGTATTGTTTCTTCAGAACATCTTGTTTTAAAATAATGCAGTTCCCCATGTTAATACTTATCAGTTGTAAAGTATTTCTTTTCAGCAATATAACTAGTGGGATAACTGACGCATGAATATAAAAATAATAAGGTAATTCACATAAAATGTAAATATGAGTCTTTAGAAGGAAAGTTTGTAATGGCATTTCCTGTTTCCTTGAAATTCACTTTCGAAGAACCAAAATTAGATTAGCCTAATCCATGATCTTTAGAAATTAAAATGTTCATTTCCTTAAAAAGTATTGAAATTAAACCTTCCTGTCCATGACAAACTATCTGTGCTGTTATTGACTTTGCAAAAAAAAAAAAGAATGAAAATTTGTAAAACAAGAAATATGGATTTACAATGGATTTACAACATTACCTGTAATGTACGGTTTTGCCGCTTCATTTAATCTCCCATTGATTTCAATCAGGTCAATTCAGGGTGTGAATTACTTTGACTCTGCCTGTAATGTTTCATTCTTTAATGATATTTCCCTTTTATTGGACTGTAGAGACACCTTGTCCTCAAAATAGGTTTTATGTTATCGCTGAATATAAAACTTGGTGATGGACTCAACAGATTTTTTATGCATTTAATAAGACAACTATGTCATCTTGTTATGGCTTTGTTGATTTTATGGCTCACTAAAAATGTTACTATGAAGAGCTTTTATTTTTAATAATCATTTAGCTTTTATGATGCCATCTGTGAACAGCTACATTCCTCAGTGTTTGTTTTCTTGGTAAAATATAAGGCTTTTAGGTTACATGGCAATTTTATTGTTTTGAATTATTTTCAATTTAGTATGTTATTTTTTTATAACTATACAAGAGTTGGAAAGTGGAGTATTACCTAACTTAGTGTTCAAATCTGAGGTGTACAGTAACGTAATAAAATATCAGGTTCATTCTGTCATATACATTAAGATTGGTTCAAGAAGTGATCCTGACAGTTTTCATAATGCCAACAAATACCAATAGTAATTTGCAAGCTTTCTATTTAGACCCAAGGTTGGGTCATTAAGTTCCATATTTAAAAATTTAATTTTATGTAGTGCTCTTTACAGTTTTGGATGGTTCAGAGCACAGAATGGATCACCATATCGTTAATCTGTATAAAAAGTTAAGTACACAAATATAGCACAGCTGGGACAGGTTTTGAAAGTTTTATTGCAGTTTAAGTAGTACAGTAATTGTCCACCCTTGTGCTAAATGGCACACTTGCCCGTGATGCGACATTGCATTAGTGAGAGACTGAAGGATTTTCTGTTCGGTGTTTCTAGTCAGCTTTGCACCAGAAAGTGTCAGAATCCAGGTGTCTTCTAACATTCCACAGAAGGTTCAAGGAACCTTTCAGGTTACTAAGTCATTGTGATATTGAGTTTCCCTTATGTATCAAAAAAGGACAATGTACCTCAGGTATCCACAAAAGGCACAACACGACCCCCTCTCCCCGCCCCATCCTTCTATTGTGGGGGCAGGGGTGTTGCCACCTAACAGCTGTTTAGGCTTTCTGACAGATCTCCTTGGCCTATCTTCCCCTCTGTTTTACAAGGATAGATGGGCTCTCTCACCTACTCGCATCCACTTATTAATTTGAATGACTTTTGGCGTTTTCCTGTTTCTTCACTATTTCATTTATAAGGTGGAACACACTCATCGTATACTGGGTTGACTATTCTTTACAATCTACCTTCCTTGGGCTGATATGTGAATCTCCAACATCTTAGAAAAGTCTCTTACGCCTCCTCCCAGACTTTCATGCCTTTGTCTATGAATGCCACCATGTTATGGCAGTGTATTTGTCTGTCCTTTTTGACAGATTTTTGGTGGAATTTTCTCTTGCTCATATGACACACTTGCATATGTCTGCCACTTGACATCCTGTCAATCCTTCATAGGGTCATCACACTAATGAACTTATTTAGAGTTTTAAAGTTCTTTTTTGAAAATCAGAGATTACTTTGTCATTACAATCTCAAAAACACATTGTACTTCAAGGATATGTGTGCAAAACTGAGCATTAGTTTATTCCTGAGTGTTTCGTTAATATTTTTCATATTAAACTTTAAGCATTTTTCCTGCCTTGATGGAGTGCTTAAATCAAATATATTTTCTAGAACATTTTACCCATTGCAACTCTGGAACTAATCCTTTCTTGTACCATTATAGTAAGACATTAGGATCAATGCTATGGACAAAGGAATTTTGCAACTTAATCAAACATTGTTTGAGTGTGTTAATATGCTGCATTAGGTGAAAATTTCTCTTTCTCAGAATCATAGTGATATGTGGATGTCATAATGATGAAACTGCAATGTGAATTAGATCATCTGCAAATAACAATAAATGAGTATTTGCTATTATCAATGTTGCTTTGTTTGCATTTTAAATTTATGAAGCCGAAGGGGATAAATATTTATTTATGATACTCTTCAGAGGAGAAGAGAGGCAATCGATTGCATTAGCTGCTAGAAAAAAGAAGTGATCATTTACTTTTGTTACCGTTTAATGCTAGATTATCCTTGTATTGCTTTTTAAATGCTTTAAATATGTGGTTTAAGCAGAGTATCTTTAAGTCCTGTGAAAAAGGTAGAAATGGCAGTCTCAGCCAAAATATTTTTACATTTCCTAAGAATGACCAACCTCAGTTTTCAATTGTTCTTTTTCAAAACATAACTGTGAATGAAACTGTGCCTTCACGCAGTGTCCTTTAGCATTTGTGCTACATGAACTCTAAGGTGGCCAAGTGTTTGTGTTAGAAAGTGACAAACATTCACTAGGTAGATTTTAGAACCTTGACAATCCATTTCAGGGTTACAAGGGTCAAAGACTATCTCACCAGGACTGGGCGGAGCTGGAATTGGTAGAAATTTGCCATCTCGCAAAGACACGCAAGCAGCCAGTTACAAAGACTTCATACCTGCGCCCACAAGCTGCAGGTGTTTCATTAACTTGTATTGGGATTCTGGTTAACATCAGCAGCAGCTATCGCAGGTGAAAAAAAGGAAATATACAAGTTGGTGTAACCGCTGTCAATGTAAAATTGAAACAGTAAACTAATTTGTAGGTGAATGTGTACAGAAGTTTTCTTCATTTTAAGAGAGATACATTTGCAAATTCTCCAATACTTTTCAAATTTTAGATTTTAGAAGTTTAAAACTGTGTACAGCACAATCTGTTCAATACACCTCAATGAAAATGTAACTGTCTCAGTAAATTTTCTTAAAGAGTAAGTGTGCTACATTTCAACAAAATTGGTCCACAGGGGGCAAAGCTGTTTCATGCAGACAGACAAACAGATGCATGGACAGACAGACAGACATGGCTATCACTATAGGTGCTGTACACATTATATTCAAACACACCTAAAAATAGAAGGAAAGATGGAAGTATTGGATTAACTATTTGGCCAAGGTGTTTGCTACTAGTAAAGTATTATTAATTTGAATTTACATTTTATCACTTAGAAGACACTTTTGTGTTCAAAGCAACTTACAAAAGAGGTCAACATATATATGTGTAAGCATCAGTCTGGGAGGACTGTTTTGAAACAAGTTTCATGGAACAAGATTACAAATTTGACAATCACACAAGAAACATTCTAAACTAAACAGAACAAGATAAGATGTATTATTTGTTAGCTACAAAGAACTAAGAAGAGATGCCGCTGAATTCTGAATGATCTAGTATCTTAGTCAAGAAGTGAGAAGACCAATGCAAAGACCAGGAGTTATACTGCATACTCCATCAGATATGGTCTGATTTGGCTGATGGTATACATAGTGAATCTGGATGAACCAGAGATAGTTGAAATGTGGTCAATGAAGGATAACTGGCCATCAATGGTCACCCCAAGGTTTCTTACTGACTTGGTAGGTGTTAGTGATAATTGTTTTGGAAATGTAAACATTTAAAGCCCATGCAGGCATAGGATTTAACTGATTGATATAGACATACTTTTTATTTTTACCTGAAATTTTATATTTCTGGGATGCTCGTTTAAACTACATGATACAATATATTTAATTTTAGAATAATATATAATCTTTTTGTTTCTCAATGTCACAGTATGTCTCTGAGGTGGCATGGTGGCGCAGTGGTAGCGCTGCTGCTTCCCAGTAAGGAGACCTGGGTTTGCTTCCCGGGTCCTCCCTGCATGGAGTTTGCATGTTCTCCCTGTGTCTGCGTGGGTTTCCTCCGGGTGCTCCGGTTTCCTCCCACAGTCCAAAGACATGTGATTGGCGATTTTAAATTGTCCCTAGTGTGTGCTTGGTGTGTGTGTGTGTGTCCTGCGGTAGGTTGGCACCCTGCCCGGGATTTGTTCCTCCTTGCGCCGTGTGTTGGCTGGGATTGGCTCCAGCAGACTCCTGTGACAATATGTTAGGATATAGCAGGCTGGAAAATGACTGACTGACTGACTGACAGTATGTCCCTATTAAAGAATAAAAGCACTCACAGAAACAATAACACAAATCAGATTCCAAATGACATTGCCCTTTACACTAATGATGATTTAGATGTATTTGTGCAGGAGTGTTTTCAAACTTATGCATCAGATTACAAAAAGTTTTATGTCTGTTATTTTACTTTAAAAAATATGAACCCTAAGAATGAAAAGCACTTTGATAGTATGTGATTATTTATGTTCCTTTGATGCAACTGAGAATAAGAGCTTTGTGACCATGACAATTAAAAAAAAAATAACTAAAATTTTTGTAGGCATGTCAAGAATATTGCAACAAATCAACTCTAATATTTACTTTTACTCCACTATGAATATATTTATTTTTGGAATTTTACAGATTATGATCTATGCGGAAAGCAGCAAATACAAATATTAACAGTTGACTCTTGGCAATATTCTTGAAATGGTGGATTTTTGCTGTGCTGTTCATTTCCTGAATACCATAAATAGTGCTGTCATACCTTAGAAATTAGGTGACTTTATTTATTTGTATGCTGTGGGCTTTGCTCAAGAAGTTTGTGATCACTTGCTTTATATTGTATCTATTTCCATTTCAAAGAGTTTGAGTTTTGTGATGTGTTGTTTAGAAATATGCTGTTATTTTATTTTGGTCTTGATACTGTAACACATTCAAAACACAGAATGCTGTTACTGGTCTAGATTTAAATCAACCCATGATAATTCAATGAGCTGTGTTGCCATTCCAGTTCTGAATTTTAATCTGCTTGAACAAACATTCTGCTGTCAAGAACTTACTAATTATTATCCTTTTACATTTAATATTTGAATATATTATTTTAGTTTATTTTTGTTTTTTATTTGTATAGCTGTTTTGTGACATTAGATAGATAGATAGATAGATAGATAGATAGATAGATAGATAGATAGATAGATAGATAGATAGATACTTTATTAATCCCAAGGGGAAATTCACAAATTATTATCATGCAAGTATTTGTTTTAATTTTTTAGAGACATTTTGTTGCTCCATTGTTGATATAATAGTAACAAAATCTATTGCCGAACATGTGAAGGGTGGCAGCGATGTAATGTTTAATGTCATCACACCATTATTATTAAAGATGGTGGCACATAAAGTAACTTCAGCAATTGCCCTGCAAAAGAGCGCTTCACAAACAAAATATCGATTTCAATTAAAGAATAGGCTTTTGATAATAACTTCTTCATTAGCTCAATTTTGTTTCTAGATGTCTGTGTACCAATGTTTGACAGCTTTCACACTACTCTTTTGGTATCCACTTAAGTCCTGTTCATTTATCTGTTACACGTTCAGAAGGTTCTGTTTGGCCAGAAACTGTTTTAAAAAAGCAAAATCGTTCACAAAAAAGGGACAATGGAGCCTTAATGTCTTATCTCAAGTACCTTGCACAAGTTTAAGCTCAACAAGTATTTAAGTTAGTTAGTTTATTCTATGACTTTTAAGTCTCCTGCTGAATTGTAGAGTCATGGATAACTTTTGAAAGATCCTAGATGCAACAAAGTTATGATGTATTGTGTGCCAGTAATGGTTGGATATACTGTATTCCTGCTTTCTCATTTACATAAATGTAAGGAGTTATGTACAACAACAACAACATTTATTTATATAGCACATTTTCATACAAAAAGTAGCTCAAAGTGCTTTACATAATGAAGAAAAGAAGAATAAAAGACAAATAAGAAATTAAAATAAGACAACCTTAGTTAACATAAAAAGGAGTAAGGTCCGATGGCCAGGGTGGACAGAAAAAACAAAAAAAAACTCCAGAAGGCTGGAGAAAAAAATAAAATCTGTAGGGGTTCCAGGCCACGAGACCGCCCAGTCCCCTTTGGGCATTCTACCTAACATAAATGAAATAGTCCTCTTTGTAGTTAGGGTTCTCACGGAGTCACTTGATGCTGATGGTTATACAGACTTCTGGCTTTTAATCCATCCATCATTGTTGGAACATCATGGTGCTTTGGGTAGATGGTGGTGGCACAAGCCACCACCAATAGGACACCGGAAAAGGAAACAGAAGAGAGAGTAGGGGTTAGTACAAATTTTGAATGAATAGTTATTATAATGAATTGGATATACAGAGTGTCAGGATTAAATTACAGTGAAGTTATGAGAAGGCCATGTTAAAGTAATGTGTTTTCAGTAGTTTTTTTAAAGTGCTCCACTGTATTAGCCTGGCGAATTCCTACTGGCAGGCTATTCCAGATTTTAGGTGCATAACAGCAGAAAGCCGCCTCACCACTTCTTTTAAGTTTTGCTCTTGGAATTCTAAGGAGACACTCAGTTGAGGATCTGAGGTTGCGATTTGGAATATAAGGTGTCAGACATTCCGATATATAAGACGGGGCGAGATTATTTAAAGCTTTATAAACCATAAGCAGAATTTTAAAGTCAATTCTGAATGACACAGGTAACCAGTGTAGTGACATCAAAACTGGAGAAATGTGTTCGGATTTTCTTTTCCTGGTAAGGATTCTAGCAGCTGCATTCTGCACTAACTGCAAACGATTGATGTCTTTTTTGGGTAGTCCTGAGAGGAGTGCATTACAGTAATCTAGCCGACTAAAGACAAACGCATGAACTAATTTCTCTGCATCTTTCGATGATATAAGAGGTCTAACTTTTGCTATGTTCCTTAGGTGAAAAAATGCTGTCCTAGTGATTTTATTAATATGCGATTTAAAATTCAGATTACAATCAACGGTTACCCCTAAGCTTTTTACCTCCGATTTGACTTTTAATCCTAATGCATCCAGTTTATTTCTAATAGCCTCATTGTATCCATTATTGCCAATCACTAAGATTTCGGTTTTTTCTTTATTTAATTTGAGAAAGTTACTATTCATCCATTCTGAGATACAGGTTAGACATTGTGTTAGCGAATCAAGAGATTTGGGGTCATCAGGTGCTATTGATAAATACAGCTGTGTGTCATCAGCATAGCTGTGGTAGCTCACGTTATGTCCCGAGATAATCTGACCTAATGGAAGCATGTAGATTGAGAAGAGCAGCGGACCCAGGATAGAGCCTTGTGGAACACCATATAGAATATCATGTGTCTTTGAGTTATAATTACCACAACTAACAAAGAATTTTCTCCCTGCCAGGTAGGATTCAAACCAGTTTAAGACACTGCCAGAGAGGCCCACCCATTGACTAAGGCGATTCTTAAGAATATTATGATCACTAGTGTCAAATGCGGCACTCAAATCTAAGAGGATGAGAACAGATAAATGGCCTCTGTCTGCATTTACCCGCAAGTCATTTACTACTTTAACGAGTGCAGTTTCTGTGCTGTGATTTGTTCTAAAACCTGACTGAAATTTATCAAGAATAGCATGTTTATTGAGGTGCTCATTTAACTGCATAATGACTGCCTTCTCTAGAATTTTACTTAAGAAAGGCAGGTTAGAGATGGGTCTATAATTTTCAAGAGCAGAGGGGTCGAGATTATTTTTCTTAAGTAGGGGTTTAACTACCGCAGTCTTAAGACAGTCTGGGAAGACCCCCGTATCTAATGACAAATTTACTATGTCAAGAACATTATCAATAAGCACACCCGATACTTCTTTGAAAAAATTTGTTGGTATTGGGTCAAGGGCACAGGTGGATGGTTTCATTTGAGAAATTATTTTATGTAAATCAGGTAAATCTATCCTAGGTAAAGACTCTAATTTATTTATTATGGAGTACTGGGGTTTCGGGGGATCCTTAGTGTTGGGGAGATATACTATGTTATTTCTAATATCATTAATTTTTTGATTGAAAAATACAGCGATAGCCTCACAGGTTTTACTGGAAGTACTTAGGAGGCATTCCTTTGAGCTACCTGGGTTTAACAGATGATCAATTGTCGAAAATAAGACTCTGGGATTACTAGCATTGTTATTTATAATCTTAGAGAAATAGCAGCGCCTCTCAAAGTTATGATGTATTGTGTGCCAGTTCACCTGTAAGCTTTATGGCTTATGTAAAACAACATATCTTTTTATAACAAATATCATTTAAAACCTCTCTACTATATTTAATTGTTGTAGAAAATAGTTTTTCATTATTAAATAAATATTTTGTGAACCTGAATATGAAGAATTATTTGTTCATTCAGTTCAAAGAAAACATACTGTGACACTCTCACCTGTCATTCTGCTTAAATTGGTGGGTACAAATACATTTTAAAATTACAAAAGAGAACACATAGTGTCAACTGGATAGTGTAGATGGCAACATCTTTTTAAAGTAAATCAATCCACCCACCAATTTTAAAACCCATTAAGTACAGTTCAAGTCCTTGACACTCACTCAAATGTTCAGTAAATATAGATACAATATATTTTTATGTGCACTCATGAAAAAGCTACTATAAAGTCCCATGCTTTAAAAGCATAAACTCTCAAAACTGCGTTATACATTTACATCTTGAGGAATACTCTGTGTATAGTTTTGAGACTCAAAACATCTGGTGTGTAAGTTCTCATCAGGTACACAGATTAATGATTTAAGTTCAGCCTTACAGCACTTTATCATCTGTGTGATTACCAATTTTAACTGCAACCTATTACGTTTACAACTGATAAAATAGACTGTGTATTTTACTATTTACTTAGAATTCCCTTTATTGGACAATTCTATTTTCAGACGGGACCATAATCACATAGTGTTTCAAAGTGTCTACATTTGTTTACGACTGTCTTCAATACACCTGAATGAAAAAGAAAATGGTTTATACTTTAATATCTAACATCCATCCATCCATCCATCCATTGTCTCCCGCTTATCCGAGGTCGGGTCGCGGGGGCAGCAGCTTGAGCAGAGATGCCCAGACTTCCCTCTCCCCAGCCACTTCTTCTAGCTCTTCCGGGAGAATCCCAAGGCGTTCCCAGGCCAGTCGAGAGACATAGTCCCTCCAACGTGTCCTGGGTCTTCCCTGGGGCCTCCTCCCGGTTGGACGTGCCCGGAACACCTCACCAGGGAGGCGTCCAGGAGGCATCCTGATCAGATGCCCGAGCCACCTCATCTGACTCCTCTCGATGCGGAGGAGCAGCGGCTCTACTCTGAGCCCCTCCCGGATGACTGAGCTTCTCACCCTATCTTTAAGGGAAAGCCCAGACACTCTGCGGAGGAAACTCATTTCAGCCGCTTGTATTCGCGATCTCGTTCTTTCGGTCACTACCCATAGTTCATGACCATAGGTGAGGGTAGGAACATAGATCGACTGGTAAATTGAGAGCTTCGCCTTGCGGCTCAGCTCCTTTTTCACCACGACAGACCGATGCAGCGCCCGCATTACTGCGGATGCCGCACCGATCCGCCTGTCGATCTCACGCTCCATTCTTCCCTCACTCGTGAACAAGATCCCGAGATACTTGAACTCCTCCACTTGAGGCAGGATCTCGCTACCAACTCTGAGAGGGCACTCCACCCTTTTCTGGCTGAGGACCATGGTCTCGGATTTGGAGGTGCTGATTCTCATCCCAGCCGCTTCACACTCGGCTGCGAACCGATCCAGAGAGAGCTGAAGATCACGGCCTGATGAAGCAAACAGGACAACATCATCTGCAAAAAGCAGTGACCCAATCCTGAGCCCACCAAACCGGACCCCCTCAACACCCTGGCTGCGCCTAGAAATTCTGTCCATAAAAGTTATGAACAGAATCGGTGACAAAGGGCAGCCCTGGCGGAGTCCAACTCTCACTGGAAACGGGTTCGACTTACTGCCGGCAATGCGGACCAAGCTCTGGCACCGATCGTACAGGGACCGAACAGCCCTTATCAGGGGGGCCGGTACCCCATACTCTCGGAGTACCCCCCACAGGATTCCCCGAGGGGCACGGTCGAATGCCTTTTCCAAGTCCACAAAACACATGTAGACTGGTTGGGCAAACTCCCATGCACCCTCCAGGACCCTGCTAAGGGTATAGAGCTGGTCCACTGTTCCGCGACCAGGACGAAAACCACACTGTTCCTCCTGAATCCGAGGCTCGACTATCCGACGGACCCTCCTCTCCAGGACCCCTGAATAGACTTTTCCAGGGAGGCTGAGGAGTGTGATCCCTCTGTAGTTGGAACACACCCTCCGATCCCCCTTCTTAAAGAGGGGGATCACCACCCCGGTCTGCCAATCCAGAGGCACTGTCCCTGATGTCCATGCGATGTTGCAGAGGCGTGTCAACCAAGACAGTCCTACAACATCCAGAGCCTTGAGGAACTCCGGGCGTATCTCATCCACCCCCGGGGCCCTGCCACCAAGGAGTTTTTTGACCACCTCGGTGACCTCAGTCCCAGAGATGGGGGAGCCCACCTCTGAGTCTCCAGGCTCTGCTTCCTCATTGGAAGGCATGTTAATGGGATTGAGGAGGTCTTCGAAGTACTCCCCCCACCGACCCACAACGTCCCGAGTCGAGGTCAGCAGCGCACCATCCCCACCATATACAGTGTTGACACTGCACTGCTTCCCCTTCCTGAGACGCCGGATGGTGGACCAGAATCTCCTCGAAGCCGTCCGAAAGTCGTTCTCCATGGCCTCCCCCAAACTCCTCCCACGCCCGAGTTTTTGCCTCAGCAACCACCAAAGCCGCATTCCGCTTGGCCTGCCGGTACCTATCAGCTGCCTCCAGGGTCCCACAGGACATAAAGGTCCTGTAGGACTCCTTCTTCAGCTTGACGGCATCCTTCACCACCGGTGTCCACCATCGGGTTCGGGGATTGCCGCCACGACAGGCACCGACCACCTTACGGCCACAGCTCCGGTCAGCCGCCTCAACAATAGAGGCACGGAACATGGCCCATTCGGACTCAATGTCCCCCACCTCCCTTGGGACATGGTCGAAGTTCTGCCGGAGGTGGGAGTTGATGCTACTTCTGACAGGGGGCTCTGCCAGACGTTCCCAGCAGACCCTCACAACACGTTTGGGCCTACCACGCCTGACCGGCATCCTCCCCCACCATCGAAGCCAACTCACCACCAGGTGGTGATCAGTTGACAGCTCCGCCCCTCTCTTCACCCGAGTGTCCAAGACATGTGGCCGCAAGTCCGACGACACGACCACAAAGTCGATCATCGAACTGAGGCCTAGGGTGTCCTGGTGCCAAATGCACATATGAACACCCCTATGCTTGAACATGGTGTTCGTTATGGACAATCCGTGACGAGCACAGAAGTCCAATAACAAAACACCGCTCGGGTTCAGATCGGGGGGGGCCATTCCTCCCAATCACGCCCTTCCAGGTCTCACTGTCATTGCCCACGTGAGCATTGAAGTCTCCCAGCAGAACGAGGGAGTCCCCAGGAGGTATGCCCTCTAGCACCCCCTCCAGGGACTCCAAAAAGGGTGGGGACTCCGAAACTGCTGTTCGGTGCATACGCACAAACAACAGTTAGGACCCGTCCCCCCACCCGAAGGCGAAGAGAGGCTACCCTCTCGTCCACCGGGGTAAACCCCAATGTACAGGCTCCAAGTCGGGGGGCAATAAGTATACCCACACCCGCTCGGCGCCTCTCACCGGGGGCAACTCCAGAGTGGTACAGAGTCCAGCCCCTCTCAAGGAGATTGGTTCCAGAGTCCAAGCTGTGCGTCGAGGTGAGTCCGACTATATCTAGCCGGAACCTCTCAACTTTGCGCACTAGCTCAGGCTCCTTCCCCTTCAGAGAGGTGACATTCCACGTCCCAAGAGCCAGCTTCTGTAGCCGAGGATGGGACCGCCAAGGTCCCCGCCTTCGGCCACCACCCAACTCACACTGCACCCGACCTCCTTGGCCCCTCCCATAGGTGGTGAGCCCATGGGAAGGGGGACCCACGTTGCCTCTTCGGGCTGTGCCCGGCCGAGCCCCATGGGTGCAGGCCCGGCCACCAGGCGCTCGCCATCGAGCCCCACCTCCAGGCCTGGCTCCAGAGTGGGGCCCCGGTGACCCGCGTCCGGGCAAGGGAAAACGGCGTCCAAAGTTTTCATTCATCATAGAAGGTTTGAACCGCTCTTTGTCTCATCCCTCACCTAGGACCAGTTTGCCTTGGGTGGCCCTACCAGGGGCATAAAGCCCCGGACAACAGAGCTCCTAGGATCATTGGGACACGCAAACCCCTCCACCACGATAAGGTGGTGGTTAAAGGAGGGGTAATATCTAACAGGGCAAGAGAATTATATTTGAATATTTGAACTCAGGACAGAATTATTGTGTTCATGAATTTACTTATGAAGTCTTTGAAATAATTTTTAAATAACTTGCTGACTCACTCGCGTATGAGAAAACTATCACATATGGTACACTGTTCAACATGTTTTCATGTCTAGTTATGCGCAGTGTTAAGCTTTTTGGGGTTCCCCCCTATTTTTGAAACTCCACCTTACTTTTTAGGTCATTCTGGACCTTATTTTGTGATAAAGAGTAAACCAGTAGCTGTCATCAACCAAAATGATCAGAAGGACTTGAAGTTGTCCCCCAATAGGAAATAAAGAGTCATGGTTACTCGTTTTCACAAAACTTCGAAAAAAATGGGGATCTGTAATATAGGCGTGTGGGTGTTGTTTTATGCTATTTCCATTTTTTGGAATGTCAGAGCCAGAGCAACCGGACAGACACACAGGCAGACACACAGACACTTATCATTTTATTAAAGTGGATGATAAAGAATTCATGCAAAATCTATTTGCATCCATTCCCAATGTGAACACTCATAAAGTTATAATGGCTGGGGACTTTAATTGTGTTTTAAATCCACTCTTAGATAGGACTCCTGTGACAGGGGGGACGACATCTAATACTGCAAAGACAATTACACAGTTTTTAAATGACCACAACTTATCAGACCCCTGGAGGTTTCTTAACCCAAACTCAAGAACATATTCGTTCTACTTACCAGTGCATTATAGCTACTCAAGAATTGATTATTTTTTTATAGATAATAATTTCCTGCCTACGATTAAATCATGCAAATACGACACAATTGTTATCTCCGACCATGCCCCTCTAGTCTTGGAGCTAAAATCATTAAGCCCCTCACACTCACCTCGTAGATGGTGCCTTAACCCTCTTCTATTGGCAGACGAGAACTGCACAGAATTTATATCCAAACAAATCAGCTTCTTCCTAGAGACAAACACACCCACAGAGGTTTCTGCAGGAACACTCTGGGAAACTCTAAAGGCCTTCTTAAGAGGTCAGATTATTTCATATCTTTCCCACAGAAATAAATTAGAAACCAAGAAAGTGTCAGAGCTAAGAAGCGAAATTACTAGAATAGATGAAGAACAAGCCAGGCGTCCAAGTGAAGCTCTCCACAGGAAAGGGCAGGCCCTGCATACAGAACTTAACATCTTAACAACTAAAGAAACTGAACAACTTATTTATAAGTCTAGACATCATTACTATGAACACGGAGAAAAAGCTAATAAGCTTTTAGCTCAACAAATTCACAAACAAGAAGTTCGCAATGCAATACCAGTAATCACCAACACGAATGGAGAAGAAATTATTGACCATAAAAATATAATGCACTCATTTAGAGATTATTATAAATCCTTATATTCTACTAAGCTCAAAGAAGACAACACACAATCTAATGCATTTCTGGATACATTACAGACACCACAAATAGATGCTTTAAGTGCTGAGGAACTGGATAAACCTCTGACGCTAACAGAATTACTAGATGCTATAAAGTCACTTCAAAGCGGGAAATCAGCAGGCCCTGATGGTTACCCTGTAGAATTTTATAAGAAATTCTTCACTCAGCTAGCTCCCCTCTTATTGGCAACATTTACAGAAGCTAAAGACAACCAAATACTACCTCAAACATTTCGTCAAGCATTAATCACCATCTTTCTTAAACAAAATAAGGACTTGTTACAATGTGCATCATACAGACCAATTTCACTCCTGAATAATGATGTTAAGATACTCTCAAAAATTCTAGCTAGAAGGATGGAGAAAGTGCTGCCCTCTGTAATATCACAGGATCAAACTGGATTTATTAAAGGCCGACACCTATCTTCCAATCTCGGCGCTTGTTTAATGTTATATATTCACCAGCAAAATCAAACACCACAGAGATATTACTATCATTAGACGCAGAAAAAGCATTTGATATGATTGAATGGAACTACCTTTTCACTGCATTGGAGAAATTTGGGTTTGACCCGAATATTTGTGCATGGATCAAACTACTGTATACCAATCCAGAAGCTTCAGTTTGTATTAATAACATTTGCTCAGACTGCTTTAAGCTAGAACGTGGTACCAGACAAGGATGTCCCTTGTCGCCACTGCTGTTTGCAATTGCCATTGAACCACTGGCGGTTCACTGCTGAAATTCTTTTCAGATAAAGGGGATTGTCAGAGAAGGACTGGAACAGAAAATTTCTCTATATGCAGATGATATGGTTTTATATATATCAGACCCAGAAAACACTGTCCCTGCAGTTTTAACAGCATTAACAGAATTTCAAAAGATATCTGGTCTAAAATTAATCTGAATAAAAGTATACTCTTTCCAGTGAATTCACAAGCATATAATATTAGATTGGACACCCTACCTTTTACCATAGCAGATCAGTTTAAATACCTAGGGGTAAATATCACAAGTAAACATAAAGCTCTTTATCAACAAAATTTTGCCGTCTGTATGGAAAAAATTAAGCAAGACTTACATAGATGGTCAACCCTTCATCTCACTCTAGCTGGAAGAATTAACGTTGTTAAGATGAATAACCTTCCTAAACTTCTTTTTTTATTTCAAAACATTCCAATATATATCAATAAATCGTTTTTTAAACAGTTAGATTCAACAAAAACCTCACTCATTTGGAATTCAAAACACCCACGAATCTGAGGAGCGACCCTACAAAGACCTCAGGCAGAAGGTGGCATGGCTTTACCTAATTTTCAGTTTTATTACTGGGCAGCAGACATACAAGCCATGAAAACCTGGACACAACTAAATGAACATACACAGGCTTGGTCCGTAATAGAAGTAAAATCCTATAGTAGTTCTTTATACTCCCTGCTCTGCTCTCCAATAAATGCAAGTTATCGCAAATATACTAATAGCCCAATTGTGCTTTACTCACTCAGAATATGGAACCAACTTAGAAAGCATTTTAAGAGGGAAAATCTTTTATCTGTGGCACCTCTGCAAGAGAACCACCTCTTTCAACCCTGGCAAACATATCCAGTTTTTAATACCTGGAAAAGTTTTGGGATTAAAATGCTCAGAGATCTTTATACAGACAACATATTTGCATCTTTTGAACAATTACGTTCAAAATTCAACCTCCCAGCTACACATTTCTTTCACTATCTTCAAATTAGAAATTTTGTTAAACAGAAATTGCCCGATTTTCCCCACTTCGCACCCTCCACAATGCTGGAAAAAATACTGCTCAATTTCGAGGAAATGAACACCATTTCCGCACTATATAAAATCCTATTAGAGTCCCTACCTTTCAAAGATCCAAGAGGACATTGGGAAGAAGATCTCTTAATCAATATATCAGAAAAGGAGTGGAAGGTAGCAAAGCAGAGAATTCACTCGAGCTCCATATGCGCAAAGCATAGAATTATTCAACTAAAAATTATATATCGAGCTCATCTGTCTCGCTTAAAACTGTCCAAAATGTTTCCAGGGCAAGATCCAATCTGCGAACGCTGCAACCAAGCTCCTGCCTCACTGGGTCACATGTTCTGGGCCTGAACCAAGTTAACATCATTTTGGACCAAAATTTTTAAGTGCCTTTCAGACAGCCTTGGTATCACAATTCCTCCTAACCCATTAACAGCTGTGTTCGATGTTCTTCCAGACGGACTTGAATTGGAGAAGGACAAGCAAACGGTGATTGCATTCACTACACTTTTGGCACGCTGACTTATTCTGTTAACTTGGAAGAATCCTAACTCTCCTCTGATAAGTCAGTGGGAAACCGATGTTTTATATTATTTGAAATTGGAAAAAATAAAATTCTCAGTTAGAGGATCTGTACAAAATTTTTTCAAAACCTGGCAGGATCTAATCAATATTATTTTAGAATAAGAGAAATAAATATTACCGCATTTAATTCCCTTCTCCATTTCTTATTTACCTATATATTTATTTCTCCCTTTCTTTTGTTTATTGCCTTATTAAAAAGCCCTAAGCAATTCTCCTTTGGCTAAGCTCTCCTACTCAGGGGTGGGGTTTGATTTGTCTTCAATTTTGTTTGGTTATAAATTGATCTATTTGTATGGAATGATTACAATAAAAATTAATAAATAAAAAAAAAAAGTGGTTTGTGAATATTTATAAATTAAACATTTAAATTGAAGCGCACATTTTAACATTTCTAATATTTGATGCAACTCTGGGTATATTATGTGCTTTTACCTCATGAAGTAAATCATTACATTTCTTTTGAATACCCCAAATTAGGATGGCTTATTCAGACTTCTTTATGATTAATATCTTTTTATAAATTTGTTATCAGAGAGCATAAATGATGAAGTAATCATTCAAAGAACCATAGTAAACCGTCAGTTGTGGTCAACAATTAATTGGCATAGGTATCCAATAAATAGTAATAATTTATTTTTCATTTTCTACAGTTCTGACATTTGGTTATAATGGGAAATACTGGATACTAAGATATATTTCATGCATTGTTACACAGAGGTATTCCTTCATCTTACTATATTATGGATCCTTTTAAGGAATTTAAAATCTTGGATTTCTTCTTAACTGCTTAAATCATTTGGGAGTATTGGTTGAGCTTAAAATGAAATAGTTCATGTGTGTAGTTTTTTTCACCTGTTAGCTAGTCAAGACGTGCAGTTCGTTTTTTCAGTATGCCAAAAAGACACCTTTAAAAACTTTTTTTATGTTGTTCATTTTCACACATAGGAAGCATGGGGCTTGCAAGTGTTTTCTCTCACGCGAACACACAAGAGGTTTTATTGTTCTCCTGGGTCCTTTGATGTGGCTGGCAGTTCTTAAAATTGCTGCATTGGTTAAACAATGTGAACACCAGCAATGAACAGATAGCCATTCCTAGGTTTGGCACCTTGTTACAGAACTACTCACCCAAAATTCTACTCACAAATTCATATTTCACGCCTGAGGATGTGTGGAATCTGCTGATTTATTATTTATTATTTTAAACTCCCAATTACCCAAATGTCATCCTTTATTACATTTTCAACTAACCCTGATTTAGAGTGTGTATACTATGTTTATAATAGTAGTATGGTGGCACAGTGGTTGCTATTTTCCTTCCCATTTTCATACGGGATTTCCACCTTTATTCCAAAGTTGTGTACTAAGGATTTTGTTGACTCCAAAATGGGCATCTTTGACTAATTGTTGGTTTATATTCTGTGATGGACTGGCCAACTGTCTTAAGTTTCATTTTGCCTTATGGCCAGACCTGATGGGATAAGACCTTTTCCCCCTGTCCCAGAACTTAGTTGTTCAGTTAATGGATGAATGGATAGGTTGATAAATTTTATTACAACGATTATATTTTTCTAATATGGCAGGTAAAGGTGAGCTTGGAGCTGTATGTGAGTGTGCCCGTCATGGTGCTCTGATATGTTTGGTTTAATTGAAACAGCAGATAAATTAAACAGATGAATGGAAAAATGTTGTGGTGACATACTGTAAACATCCATCCATCCATCCATTTTCCAACCCGCTGAATCCGAACAGGGTCACGGGGGTCTGCTGGAGCCAATCCCAGCCAACACAGGGCACAAGGCAGGAAACAATCCTGGGCAGGGTGCCAACCCACCGCAGGACACACACAAACACACCCACACACCAAGTACACACTAGGGCCAATTTAGAATCGCCAATCCACCTAACCTGCATGTCTTTGGACCGTGGGAGGAAACCGGAGCCCCCGGAGGAAACCCACGCAGACACGGGGAGAACATGCAAACTCCACGCAGGGAGGACCCGGGAATCGAACCCAGGTCCCCAGATCTCCCAACTGCGAGGCAGCAGCACTACCCACTGCGCCACCGTGCCGCCCATACTGTAAACAGATTGTAGATATTAGCATATATACCTGAGGAAATAATTTTATATTGTTGTACTTTCAAGGAAGGTTTAGCAGAAAATTTGAAGGAGCAGAAAATAAATAGTTTACCACAGGTACCAACAGCCTGTTATGTATATAACCTTCCAACCGAGCATGGCACTATAATATTAATAAAAATAAATTAATAAAGAGAATGTTGGTAAGTTTTGTGTTTTTAATTAAAGGTTATTGTTACTTTCATCTGATAAAAATGATAGCAAGCAGACACAGTTGACTGTAGACTGCTAAACAGAAAGGGAGATAATGCCAATGGTGACATTTTTAAAGTGAAAAATGAAAGTGGTCATCTATCCATTTTAAAAACATCTAACTATATTGGGATCACGGCACAGAGCAGCCAGATACAAACTTAATAACAGAACTATAAAGCAAAAAGTTGACCTTTGCCAAAGTAACATTTGACTGATCACTGAAGCTGAAGATGACTCAAATAAATCAAGAAGTCAAGCTATTATTTGTGTGTGTGTGTGTTTATTATATATTTTTTTTCTTTTCCCAAGCTCTTTCTCATTGACAGTGGCATTTGTTAGATTGGTGTATTGACTTAAATGAAGTTTAAATTTTAAGGAGGTTTGTGAAAGCATTTTGTGATCTTTCTGCTTGTCAAAAATAAACAGAACCATATATCATAAGATCTGTATTTGAGATGTTTCAAAGTTATTAAACTAGAAATATTTACAGTTTTGTTTTTCTGATCAGTGCCTGTAAATTATATTTTCCTTTTAATTTACAGTATTAATCCATTTATTAGCCTAATCCCCATTTTTTACATATTGGTGGAGAACCTTCAATATCTTTCCAGATGCGAGTTCCAAATTGAACCGCTTCAAGATGGAGGATTTTCCGGTCTTAAGTTCTTCTGGTAGGAAGAGGCAGTTCTAGGTGGGCCTGCAGAGGGAGCCTCCTCAGAGGGAGGAAGAGAAAATGTATTTAGACACAGTGCCAACCCTAGAAGTGATGGGAAATTACATTCACCAGAGCCCTTAAACAGTCCCCTATGCACACACATGACAATATTTATCCACTGTTTCTTCTTTATGGAACAGATGTTGTCCCTTTCGTCCACGCACATCAAAGCAATAACAAACAACAGTGTATATGGCAATTGTAATATATACTGTACAGTGCCTTGCAAAAGAATTCAGACCACAACCAATTCACTAATTCACTGAATAACAAATCCTAATCTGAAATTTGTGGTTCTTTGGGACATTTTTAATTCAAAGCATGGAACTTGAAATTGTTTTTTGTTTTATGTTACATTATTTTATGTAAGACAAACATCTTAAAAAGAAAATAAAATACTGCCTGTTTTAAGTATTCAATCCTTGTGTAGTTCTACATATACATGTCAGGTTACCTTACAATTGGCCCTAAGTAGTGAATCGTTAAAATGGCTACCACCAATATCTTGATAAAAACACTGTAGTTAACTGATCACAGTAAATTTGTAGGACAGTTGTGGCAATGAAGAGTAAAGAGTAGTTTGCAGAAGCTAAAGATAAAGTTATATTAAGACATAAATTAGGAAAATTGTAAAAAATAATGCCTTAAGTGTTTGGTTTGGCATTGTTGGTTCAATTATCAGGAGGTGGAAACACAGACACAACCTAGTCATTAAGTCATTCCTAGAAGATCAGGAAGAAGACCTGTGAGAGAGGCCAACCAATACTTTGAAGAAGCTACATAATTCACTAATAAAGAATGGAGTATTTAGCCATATCAAGAACTCTGCATAATACAGATCTATATAGGAGGGTGGCTGAACAAAAGCCATTGCTCAAAAAGAACCATGTTAAAGAAGATCAGGAGTCTGCCAAAAATCAATACAGTATCCAATTGAAATGTGGGAAAAAAATTTGCTGCCATTTGAGACCAACATATCCAGTTTTTGCTAAAGTTCAAAAAGATGTGTATGGCACAAATGTGAAACTATTCACACTTAAAGAACAACACACCTACAGTAAAGTATAGTGTCACATGCATGTGCATAGGTGACAGTTTAAGGGCCCTGGTGATAGTAATTCTCTGCTACTCTGGAGTTGTCATCTGTGATAACATCTTTTCTTTCCCATCTCTGCAGACTGGGAGATTGATGGCTTTTTGATCACCAATGTCACTGTCTGTCTGGACTCGCCTCTTCTTGCTGGAATCCAACATAACCAGAAGCTTTGTCATTTGAGCAGTCAGAACTAGACTCCCATCTGAAAAGCTGTTCTCTTTAACACTGTTTACTTGTGTTTATTTTAGATTGTAATTTCAATTATATGCAGTTTACCTATGGGTGGCTCAACACTCCTTATCGTCTATGCTTTATTGCAGTGGTGATGACAGCATTGATCCAACTGAGAATATCTAGCACTCTTCAAAAATTGTAGTGTATGAGCATCTTCAGAGTAACCTGAACAACCTGGTGTAAATCTGCCTGTACAATACTCTGAAACAGTGTGCAAAGCTGGAGCATATTTATTCCAAAAAATACTCCTGCAAAACCTGACTCTAGTAAATAACATACGGGGACTGAATATTGTACATGATACTGAATTTCCTTTTTTTATCTTCTTAAGATTATTTTTTAATATAAAACAATGTCACATTAAAAAATAGGTCTATTAATTAAAATGTCATAGAGAATAAAATTTTAGCATAGGGTTTGTTTTTCAGTAAAATCAGAGAGTTCAGTTGTTGTCTGAATATGTTTATAAGTCACTGTAAGTAAGAATATATGTATATTAATGGACAGCATTCCAGGGCATTTTAAAAGAATAGAAAGCAAGCACCATTGTTTGGTGTTGGAGTTTGAAGCTGCAACCTTGTGGATGACAGCTGAGTACTTTTGTCATAGGCTGTATGTACTGCCTACCAATCTGAGGCAAGCAATATTAAAGTTCTTAACACATATAAATATCTTTGTATATCCAATTTAGAAGAGAACTACAACAGACAGATTTAGTGATATTTCTGCATATTTATGTTGTTTTGTGAAGAGAAGAATGGACTTGGCAAATTGTTCCTAACATATTCATCATACTTCTGTGCTATTACAAATTATTTTGACACTATAATAATCCTGCTGCCTAATCTGTTTTACTAAGCTGAATTATTCCTGACATCACTGTTATTGAAGCAACTATGAGCTGATTTCCTTCTTGTAAATATGTCTACTGTATTTTAGGCTGTTAACCAGATTTTTACAAAGGATGTAAGGGAGCAATGTTTTATGCATTGCAGAATGTTTTACAGAACCTTTAGAGTCACTTTGGGATAAAAAGAGATAAGGAAATATGCAGTAAATTGCTTTTGTGAATTTTCATTTTTCTTGTCAGAACATAACTTAAAAAGTGAGGCTGTCTTTAAATGGAGACTTTAAGGGATCAGAATCTGATGTCAAGCAAGAGTTTTTTCTCAAACATTTACCTTGAATTTTTTACATTTAAAATAAATATAATATATTCATGTATTTTATGAAATTATGTTGTTATATTTATTTAGTCTATTACAAATACTGAGATTATCTGAAGTTTACATATAGTGTGTTACATAGACACCTTCATATATACTGTATATATATGTACACAGAAACACATGTATCTCAGCATAACAATTTTTACCATACTGACTCAGACATGCTGGTATAGCCATTAATGCTGCTACCTCAGCATGTTAGGTTTGAAACCAACACCCAGATGTTATTTGTTAGGTCTTAGCACATTCTCCATGTGACCGTGTTGGCTTTCCTCCCACATCTCCAGATACATAGGCAAATGGGAAACGGTGAATTGGCTTCAGAGTAAATGAGTGAATGAGTATGCACTGTGGTGGACTGGCAACCTGTAGATTGTGCTTTCTGCTTTGCAACCTGTGCTTCTGGGGTAGGCCATGAAACCTAATTTTGTGACTGTGAATTGGATTAAACAGTATGTTTGTACATTAACCCATGACGGACAGAAACCAGTTTGCAATGTAAGTCAAGCAGGATGATAACGACAAACAATAGTACAGTAATCCCTCGCTACTTCGCGGTTCACTTTTCGCGGATTCATGACTTCGCGGGTTTTTAAATACAAGTGATTGCCCGCCTATCGCGGAAGTTATGTTCCAGACCCATCAGCAACAGGAGAAAATCCGCGATATAGAAAGACCATATAAATAAACATTTTTATAGTTTAAGCCTTAAAATACCCATCCCACATGCTTTAAACACATGTAAACTTATAAAACACACTTTGTTAACACATATGATATGTGGATATCGGGCTAAGGATATGAGTAACATCTCACTATTATAAAACATTTTAACTTCACACAAGACAAGACAGTGAGACAGGAAAATAGGTGCTGTACAGGCTTTTAAATTATTGACACGCAGAGCGACAAGCAGCACAAAGCCAGCACAAAGTCCACTTCTCCTTAGCGTTCATTCAGCTCCCCACCCCCTTGACAATGCGAAGTGGCAGGAGCGTACTGCGCCTCCGGGGAGGGGGGTTTGAGCGAACGTGCGTTCAGCCCTCACACACCCTCACTCCTCCTCCTCCTTCCGAAAGCGCAGAGCGACAAGCAGGCTTTTTGGCAGAAGCAGCACAAGGTCCATTTCTGCTCAGCGTGAGTTCAGCTGCCCCCCTTCACAAAGCGAGTGCAGACACATCAACGTCTGATCGCTGCGTGCAGTGTGCAGTGTTGGTCTGCGGTGTTTTAAGAATGTAGAAAGTGTTTAAGAGCATAGTAAGTGTTTATAGGAGTGTGGGAAAGGTTAACAAGAGAGTGAGAAAGGTTTATAAGAGTGTGGGAAGGGTTTATAAAGCCTTAAAATATGTATAAATAATAAAATAAATATAGGTTGCTACTTCGCGGATTTTCACCTAACGTGGGGGGCTCTGGAACGTAACCCCCGTGATAGGTGAGGGATGACTGTATAGGAGATCATGAGACAAATGGAACCACTTAGCTTAGAGGTTTGATTTCTTTAAGGATACTATCTTTCATTTATGGTACAGTTTTATTTTCAAGTACCAAAACCTTCTAAAGTGATAGTTTGAAAACCATTTAAAATGGATTTTGAATACCAATGAACAATTTTATGTGAAACGCATCTTGAGTAAATGACTCTTTTTGTAACTAAGACAACATTTCTTCTTCAAGGAAAAAGGGTGCGCCATTACTGTAAAAGAGGGGTGTTTAAAGGACCTCTGGAAATGCGCTAATTCACAGGGTTGAGCTAACAGAGAGCCGAGTGCAGAACTCACAGTTATATGACCAGAGGAAGGAGACTAGTGAATTCCAGTATTATATATTTTATTTAACATAACAAACAATCAATAACAATAAACAAACAAACATGCTGTACGTAAACCAATATGGCAGAAAAGAAAAGTCTCTAATGAAAAGGCAACCACTTCCGGTCAAGATCAAGACCTTATTAATCTTTCTTACAGGTATAGTTGTTTTATTGTGAGTAGTTACTGCTGTTACTTTATGAGGGAAGCACAGTTTTGGGGACAAGTCATTGTGGCAATCTCATAAAATAAGAAGGAAGTGAAGACTGCATAAATCTCAGATGATTCTGCCCTTATGGGGTGCATTGATGAGGGAGATGAGACAGGGGTCAGTGTAGGGGTCAGGTGTGGAAAGTTGTTTCTGGGTGCAAAGAGAATTGTCTGCATCTTAACATCAGCAAAACCATGAAATTGGTTATTGACTTTCACTGCACCAAAGAGCCTCTATGTGCTATGTGTTATATATATATATATATATATATATATATATATATATATATATAAAATAAAGAAAATCTTGAGACGAGACTATTGCCAAGAGATTTTTCAAGTCCTGCCCTCTTCTCAACCATTTTCAACCATGCCCACGGTCCTCTCATCTCTCATTTGTATAAATGCTTTTGTCAACACATTTCCTGCGCACTCAGCTCTTATAAATTTTTACGCTTTCCTCACTTCAAGTTCCCAATAAAAGAAGACTTATTTTGTCCAAATCTTATTGAAAAATTTCATCCCTAAGGTTATCAACAGAAGAAATGAGTACATGGGTAATCCTAGCACTTAGAAACGAGGAAGTCAAATGAATTAACACGAAAATTGTTGATCAGTTACATGTAAAATTGTTTAAATACTGTGGCAGGTGGCCGGGTGCGGCCCTCAATCAGCCGCCTATATAACGAGCCGCCGCCCTACAATCAAGGCTGGAGTCGGGTGTGGAGGTGGACGAGGTCAGAGGAGGCAGCAAGGAGAAGCCAGAGTTGGGAGGAAGGAGGACGAAGCTTGTGGTGGAGTGGTGGGAGAGAAAGAGTGAGTTATTGTGTGGTGGAGAAAGAGGTGCTTTTGAGACTGTGTATTACCTGTGGATCACGGGGAAGACGTGCGCCCACGGGTGAAGAAGAAAATAAAGCCCTTGTATTTTATAGTGCCTCTGTGTCGTTCTGTGCCGGGTTGGGTGCTATATAGCGCTCTCTTATACAATGCGTATCAATAGACTATGCTGAAACAGTTGGTGGTGACTGTGTGAAAGATGAAATCATCAACTTACAATATCCCATAGAATATCTACAACCGTTAACACCACTTGGTCTTCCACCGGCCAAATTACTGTTGAAAGAAGAATGTATCATAATGTTATCGCGTAATTTAGTGATGGGCTATGCAATATGAAAAGATGAGTTGTATTCAAAATTGGTCAAACAATTCTGACATGTAAAATTTTGACAGGTGACAAGAAAGGTAATGTAGTACATCTTCTGCGGATAACATTGGACACCAAAAGAGATCTTGATATGCCATTCATATTAAAATGTTTACAGTTTCCCATTAGAATAGCTTTTGCTATAACAATGAACAAATCACAGGGACAAACATTTGAAAAACTCAGTTTATTTATTAGAGAGAAAGAAACGATATTCACTCACGGGCAGTTATACATTGCATTGTCACAATGTAAGTTAATTCAAAAAATTTTTTACAGTAAAAATACAATAAGTTTTACAGTAAAAGTGTAAGTTTAAAAAGTATTTGCGTGTTAATTTCAAAGCCAAACAAAATGAAAATGTATAATGCAACGAATACCTCTAATGCAACATGAAACATAATTTTTTTTCAATTTATTACGTTTTACTATTTTTTACTATGGTTTATTACTCGCTGTAATGTAAAATAGTTAGTTCTATTATGCATATGTAACAATTCCCCTTGAAAATAACAATCTGTTTAAATTGTACATCCGCTTCCCCATACGCGAGCGGCAGATCTGTGAAGTGGCTAACGCATAGCACCTGCCCGGGAGTTGGCGAGCAAAGTGAAGTCAGATTTCTGAACTCTTTTATGACCCCTCCAAAGGGATCAACATGCCGAAGCATGACTGCTGCCTCTGTGGACGACTGCTTAGAGAAGGACTGCTTGTCAGCTTTCGAGGCAACCACAGGTTCACAGTGCAGCAGCATATCACTGTGGAAACAACTACGAACTGATCGAGATCGCACTATACGCATCTGTCACCGATGGGTGAGGCAAGGGACATTGCAAATGGAGGGAACAGTATAACTTGGCCACTGACCTGGCCCCAACTATGCCAGTTTGCTCTGTCTGTGTATAGGAGAGTGATAGCTCCCGCTTCAATAAATGACCCTGCTGAAGTTGAATAAAGCTGGTTTTGCTAAAGTACTGAGACTCAGCCTCATGTTTTGAGGTGCAAGACAGTGACTCGTGCATCGTGCCCGGGGTTGTTTCCTGCCTGTGTTGGCTGGGATTGGCTCCAGCAGACCCCTGTGACCCCGTAGTTGGGATATAGCGGGTTGGATAATTGATGGATGGATGGAGATATATATATATATATATATATATAGAGAGAGAGAGAGAGAGAGAGAGAGGGAGATCTTTAACCTTCTCTAAAAGGCATCCTATAAAATGTATAAACAGTAAAAGTGATCTGAATCAGAAATCACATAATATATAATAGAAACTGATGATTGTACATTTTAAAAAACAGTACTGAAAACACCTTGGCATGTCATGATATTTATTTTTCATAGTGGTATGAGGGCGGCATGGTGGCACAGTGGGTAGCGCTGCTGCCTCGCAGTTGGGAGATCTTGGGTCCTGGGTTCGCTTCCCGGGTCCTCCCTGCGTGGAGTTTGCATGTTCTCCCCGTGTCTGCGTGGGTTTCCTCCGGGCGCTCCGGTTTCCTCCCACAGTCCAAAGACATGGCAGGTTAGGTGGATTGGCGATTCTAAATTGGCCCTAGTGTGTGCTTGGTGTGTGGGTGTGTTTGTGTGTGTCCTGCGGTGGGTTGGCACCCTGCCCAGGATTGGTTCCCTGCCTTGTGCCCTGTGTTGGCTGAGATTGGCTCCAGCAGACCCCCATGACCCTGTGTTCGGATTCAGCGGGTTGGAAAATGGATGGATGGATGGATAGTGGTATGAACAGTACCACTGTATATACTGTAAAACAAATGGTGATGAACTGATTGGGTGTCATTTCACCAAATATTGTATTATGTATAAACAAAAACATATACATGCTGGATAGTACAATTAAAAATTTAAGATGTTTAACACTGAAAAGAATTTAGTTCTTTTGTAAAATGAACTTTTCATTTTTCCTAAGCAATGCTGAACATAAACTTACTTCGGCCACTTCTAGATTTTTTTTTTTTCTTTTTGGGTCAGATTAGGTTAAGACAGTCATATTAAAGTCATTTATATGGAAGGCAAATCGAACATTTAATGAAATGTAACAATAGTACCCTGCATTTAGTCAAATGCTATTACATTGTTGATTACTTAATGGATTTTCTCCTTTAAATTGTAAGCAATGTCTGTTACCACGGGATGACTTACCTGGACATTTCTACATTATCCAGGTATTTGAATTAGACAGTGATTTCAAGGAAAGTAAATTTGACATTGCTTGTTTTGTATTGACATGCATATAATGTAACATATTTTTGAATACTTCCTGTGTCATTTTCATGTGTTAACTGATTTGCTTAAAAAATGAACATATTCGCAGTCAAAATCTTACTAGTGTGCATGTAATCATCAGATTCATGGTCAGTCCCATTCTAAGACAACATTAAATGAGAATCATTGTCTTATGAAATAAGTGCATCATTCATGGCTATCTAAAAAAATATCCAATTAGATTAACTGTTGTAATCACCCAAGTAACTTTGCAAAGTCCCAGGCAATAGATGGGGAGCCAAACGGGCAACCCTATTTAATTCAGGTGCTCAAATAAACAAGTGCACAATGGCACTTCATAAAAGTACAAAACAAAAAATGCCAATCTCTGGCTTCCAGTTAACACTTTTGAAGGTAAACTCCTTCAATATGGCTTGTCTAACAGCAGGTCAGTAAATGGGAGCTCCAGCCTCATGGGTTTGGGTCCAAGATATGCCACCTCTTTCAGTGCTTGATCAACTTTTATAACACCGGGATGAAAAGGGGTGGGGTCTCTCTTGCAGTGTCATAAGCCCTAACCTGGCACCTTCCCAGGAACTGTGAGAACAACAGACAGAACAGTTAACAAGAATGTGTGCTGGTGTCCCAATGTGGTATTACTGCTTGATCTTAGCCCTGAATATGATTCTCAAGCACAACTGCCAAATTTAATAGCCTCAAAAAGTAGTTTTTTTTTGCTTTCTCTTTGGAAACCAGTATATGATTGCATGTTTTCTAGTACTTAGAGGGATCATTTTTCATATTACTAACGTAACAGTAACCACAAGAAACTCAAAATGGACAGAATAGTATTGCAGCTAATTAAAAATTATCCCTCTAAGTATACGTAGTTTAATATTTAATTGCCAAAAACAATTAAGAAGATTAATTAGTGAAGTTTTCATTGAGAATCACCTTACTAACAATAAAATAATCCAGAGAGAAGCATTCTCTGGCACTGGATGTTTAATGATGATTTACAGAACATGAAAAGGTTAATGAATATTAAAAGTCTATATATTTGCTCATGAATTTTTTCATTTCTCAGCAGTCTTGAACAAAAGGGTAGCAGTAATGAACTAGCACACAGTAGATAGACAATGATGTACAGTGCACTTTGAGCAGATCATATTGCACAAAAGTCTCATCAATTCAAAGTAACTTTAATGTTTGGAAATTATCTTTGGCATATTACCATTGGCAAAAAAAAATTTCTCACACACCAGCCATATCTTTATAATGTTGAACAAAGTTGCCATGTTGGGTGAGGCGAAGAGATGATAACCTCAGATGCCGCTTTAGTAAGGTGTCTACTTTGTGGAACTTTTTTTACACTACGAAATAATACAAAAAAGTGTAACCTTTAAGAATTACATATGCATCCAGGGCCTTATTTATATACTACCTTTAAAAATTGAGAGAAATATTTTCAAAAGTTTCAAATTTTGCATAATGTTGTTTGCAAAGCCTTCCACACTGTGTGCATCTGGGAATTAAAACTGTGCATTTGTATTTCAAAGCCACATGTTACTACCTGGTATTGGCGTTCATTCTACTGATTTTACATATTGCCATAGCTGCTGTCTATGGGAGGTGGGAAATATCTCTATTTTTTGTTGCCTTTCTTCGTTTGATTTTCTAGACCTGTGGTGGATGCCAGATGACATGATGTACTGTGTGGTTTATTATGTTACTCCAGCCACTAGCATTTGTCATCGGACATTCCCACCCTCTTGTGGATGCTGGATTACATTATGCCTAGGCATGGATGCCAGACAGGCTGACACTGTGTCACTTCATATAAATGGAGATTAAATCTAGATTATAATTTTCTTTGAATTTTATTCATTATTCACTTTTGAAACAAGATTTGCTAATTATGTGTATCTGTGCCTGATTCAAATAAATTGTTAAGCTGTGCTTTTAGAAAGAACTTCATGAAAGTATTAAAAATTGTGCTGGACTGTGTTAGACTAAACAATGAAAATGAAGAAGGAATAAAAATAAAAGTTACTCAGATATTGCTTATTCTGTGTGCTATGGTGCCTTTTTCCCCCTAATTTTTCTCACTTAGAAATATGTGATTTATGAAGGCAGAGAAAAATATCCATCCATCCATCTTCCAACCCGCTGAATCCGAACACAGGGTCACGGGGGTCTGCTGGAGCCAATCTCAGCCAACACAGGGCACAAGGCAGGAACCAATCCCGGGCAGGGTGTCAACCCACCGCAGAGAGAAAAATATGACATTTAAATCTCTTTTGAATATGTTGTTTACAAATGTATTCAGCAAAATATGAATAAAAACAGATTGTATTTTGCGTTTGTGCATAGCTTTTCAAAAAAATTGTGTGACCTTCAACTGAATTGTATTTATTTGATCACGTTTCCAATTCATGGCCATCATGGCCTATTTAGGCAGTTGTAAGTACAAGGCTGGAATCACTCCAGACAGAATGCCAGGATATTGCAGGGTATTCAAAAACTGATACTCAGTCACATTTTTAAGGTATTCCGGGACCTTCACATGGGAAGAACATGCAACCTTAACACAAACATCAGTTGGCCACAGAATTTGAAAACATGCAGCGTGATTTATGATGCAGCTGTGCTAGCCACTCCAATGCATTGTCATTAAACTAACAAAGTAATGATACGCAACTCTCATGCTATGATATATATTTTAATTTTGACTTCATAGTACAGCACGTGTGATGCGCAGTGGTAAAATGATTAGTCCTGATGAATTATGGATCAACGATGAGTTATGGATCTAATTATTTGTGTGAAGTCTGCACATTGTCCCCATGTTTGTATGTGTTTTCCTCTGGGTAGTATGGTTTTTTGGCAAACATCTCCAAAGACATACAGGTTATGTAAATTTATAATTCCACATTGGCCCTATTGTCCAGGACAGTTTCCTACCTTACACCAAGTATTGCAGTTTGAACACTGCCCACCCCATGGCCAATAATACTGGGCGCTGATATGTTTGGTTGATATTTAGTCTCTACATATGCATCTGTATCGGTGGAACCTGCATCAATACTATGATGCTAAAATTCTTCCAAGCAAAGCACATTTATTAGGTTCTTTTTCTAGTGTAAAAGGCCTATTTGAAAAGTCACTTCCCTTGACTGATACATCATTGCCTTGCACAGTGACGGCAATGAATTCAGAAATAACATTGAATGTGGTAAACAATTCCAAATACTAAACTTCCCCCATATTCATTGCCACCAGGACTGACAAAAAGGCATTTTTACAGAGGATGCATAAAGTCATTCATTTACTTACTGTTTTACTTTAAGTACATGACAGGCATGTTATAAAAAATGGCTGTGCAGCTTAAACACTGTGAACAATTTATAGAAAATGTGATCCACCACAGGGCACTCCAGACATAAGTTCCAGGCAGAGTACATATTTATTCATGTGGGAAGTACTGTTTGCTTGCTCTCCACAGCACAACACAATACAGCACTAGGCACAATACATGACGCAGAAACCACCAGAGATATACTAGCAGGGTCTCAGTCATTCATACACAGATATTCATTGACACAGGGAAAATGTAATGTCACTGTTAATGCTAGCAATGTGCATTTTTGGGATGTGTGTGAAGCTAGACTTTCCCACATTAACACAGAGGGAGCATTAAAGCTCCACAAAGATAGAGCTATAAGAGAGTAGGATTTACAGTAGCATCACAGTGTTCTTGTACATTCTACTGTTAAAAATAATATGGGACATTTTAATGTTCTTAATGAGATAATTGTTTTGTGATCTTTCTAGTGCAGTTGTATATGTTTATGCATATTTTACTGCTAAACAGCTGCTTTTGCTTTTAGCATGATGCAGTTATAACTGTCAGTCATTCCAGCCCCCAAAGATGATTGTATTGACCTACAAAAATTGAAATGGCTGGCTTTACTCATATATAATTCCAAGCACTGAGCTTGCATTGCAAAGCCACAGCAGCCAAATGAAGGTGATGTGCGTCATTAGAACATCTTTGTCCAGCATCATTAAGGATTATTTTCACTGCAGCCCGTTTCATATGAATGCTTATGGTTGCAATTTCTCACATCCTGCCTAAACAGATTGGCAATAAACAATAAAATATCAAACTGCTGTCTGTGAAACCCAACAAAACAGTTTTGACATGCTTAGAGCATACAAATTGCTTCAGTAGGTAAATGCAAGTTGACTTTTACAAATTACTTTGCATGTCTTGTTACATCTTTTATAGAGCTTTGGGTTTTGAATCACTTTTGTTGTCATTCGGTTGACTAATGAAATTCTTTTTTTGTTCCTGGAACAGGGGAACAATTTAAATACTGTATTTTTAAAAAAGACAATAAATGGCTAAATGTGTTTTTTAACAGGATCTGATGGCAATGACAGTAGCTTGAAAAGTTTTCATTGTTCTGCAGTTAAAAGAGTAGAGATTTTGTACATGCCAACATCTATTATCAAAGACATGCAACTGACGGTAGGTTTGAGAAAGGTCTAAGCATGGACAATTCTCATTTGAAGAATGCTAATGTGCATGAAATAATACTTTAGGTTCACCCTATAACCAGTTTAAATCTATGGCAAGAAGATAGAGCTCATAATTCAACCAGTACAGAGAAGTAAATAGTTCCTATGATCTTTTCCAATGTATCTGACAGCTGAAATAACTATGGTGAAAATTCTGTCTCAGTATTATTAAAAACAAACCAAAATCAGAAGCAATTTGGGACCAAAACATTATATGTGATTCTCTCTCATTTTGTATTCCTGCCAACAGCTAAATTCCTTCATAAAGCATGCTATATATAAACAGGACACTGTAGCCTCTGACAGTGTTTCAGCAATTCATCCCTCTCTTTGTGTCGTTGGCAGTTATTTCATTATGTGGTTCGGCACTTTAAGTAAAACATGTAAAATATTCATGAAATTGTTTCATATAGGCAGCATAATGCTGCAGTGGTCAGGCCAACATATTGAGCTCAGAATATTGGGTTCAAATCTCACACCTGTTTGTTGTCTTGTGGATTTTGCGTGTTCTCCCCATATCTGCCTGTGCTTTCCTCCTGGTACTCTGAATTTCCTACTACATCCCCAAAAATATGCAGGTTAGGTTAATTGGTAACCATAAACTTGCTTGTAAGTGTAGAAAATAATGCAGTATGTGTGTACCCTGCCATGGACTGTCACCACCTCAGAGTGATTCTTTCCATGTGCTCAGTTCTGCTGGGAATGGACTCAATGCTCCAGTGAACCTGAATTAAATTAAACAAGTTTGGCAATGCTTAATTTAAAGGTTACTATGTCATACTTTCTTATGTTTTCAGTTGTAACTAAATTTCCTTTATAAAGGAAAGCATTGGGAAAAGACCAAAGGAATAAAATTTTACACATTGCTTTCTTAAATGTTTGATCCAAGGAAATCAATGCTACTTCATATTATTATTATTATTATTTATTTTTATGTTATTTTTGGACAAGGTAACAATTTACTGCACCTTTTCTTTTGTGATATTCCATAAGGTTCTCATTTTAAACTTTAATTCTTCAAGTTAATGCCAGTAAATTAAATGACGTCTTAGAAATTTCCAGTGCCTTATGGAAAGCATGGCTCTGCCACCTTAAATCCTGAATTCTGAACTGCACATCCAAACATTTCTGTTACTCACCTTAGAATGATTTTTGACAGTGCCCTGGGGCCTCATTTATAACGCTGTGCGTAGAACTCACACTATAACATGGCGTAAGTACAAAAGCGGGAATGTGCGTACACACAGAAAAATCCAGATGCAGGAATCTGTACGTACGCAAACTTCCATGTTCTTCCGCTACATAAATCCCGATCAGCGTGAAAAGTAACGCACGTGCACGCGCCTTCTGTCTCGCCCCAACTCCTCCCAGAATTACGCCTCTTTGAATATGCAAACCAATATAAATAGCCTTCTGTGAAAAGACAATGGGAAAAGCACGGGGGAAAATATAAGAATTTCAGCGAATACCAAGTGGAGGAAAAGGAAAAACGTACTATTTGTTGGTTTAAACAGTGGTATAATCAACAAAAGGAAGTTGATCGAGTGACAGAGTGTCGGAGAAACTCAAAAGCTCAAGTTCACAGAGTCGCACAGTGCCCGAAATAAAAAAGAAATCACATATCAAAGTCGCCGTGAAAAGGCGAGTCATAGCCCACCGTCTGAGTGTCATATGAAAGTGTCATTAGGGTACAGAAAAAAAAATAGACAAACAGTGGGGAAAAAAGCACGAAATGTCAACTTTAATCTCGAAATTTTCACTTTAATCACGAAGTTTATTTTGCCATTAAAGTAGAACATCGTAAACTTCATCTTAAAATCGTTTAATTTACTAGTTTCTCAAATCCCATTGTAACTAAAGTAGCACGTTAAATGCTTTGTTCTGTATTTGACCTTCTATGTGCTCTATGTGTGTGAATCACTACCTGCTTCTTAAACGGGCTTTCTCTTTCTCCGACAGGACACATAATCCATTACATTCGTGATATTACAGCTCTCTGAATAATTAAAATACTGAGATGTATACATGATATCTTTTTCATGATGATAGGAATGAAAGCATGTTATTAAACATGAGAACACGGTGGTGCAGTGCTTGTTCATGTCTCACGCAAGAGGCTTGCTGCGCCATGCGCGACTTTCGATGAAATAATTTATTACAGAAGTACTGTCTCTTTCAAACGTACTAACCTCCAATTCCTGTCCTTACTTTTCTTCAAATACCCACACAATCAGCTCTGTAATAGACGTGAAGCCATTTTTAAGCTTAGAACGCCGATTCTTCAAAACATTTAAAGAACATTGAAATATCTTCGTAGTACATGTTTAATTACTCTATCCATCTATCCTTCCAGTGTCGCGTCAGCACCAGCAAGAATACAACGCAATGCAGGAACAATCCCTGAACTAGCCACCGCTGCGGCACCGTGTCCTCACATGTTTAATAATTAACAATACAGATTATTTAAATGAAGTTAAAGTTTTATCTGTATAATATAATCAACATATTTTGCTGCATTTCATCATAAAAATGATATCGTCATCATATGTAAATACGCGCTTTATAAAGTGGCGCAGGTTGTGCAATATTATAACTGTAGTGCAAGTTTACAGTGAGGTAATTGTACTTATAAGTACAAACAGTTCTACAAGGAGCACTTGATGGACTGATTGAGTGCATTTATAGTTCTTGGGATGAAACTTTTTCTAAACCGCGAAGTCCGTACAGGAAAGTCTCTGAAGCGTTTTGCCGTGGCTGAGGCAGCATCTGCTTCATGCTGATTCCCCACTCAGATACAGTGATATAAATACTCCGAGTGGTGCAGTGAGAGTAATATGGAAAAAGATGATCTGCTGTGGCAACCCTTAACGGGAGCAGCTGAAAGAAGAAGACGATGCAGTGAGAGTAACAATGCTAAAGCAGTTATGGTATTTGGAATACTATGGCTATTCCCTGGACCATTATATTGCTGCAGGTTAATTACAATCAGATGCATTACACTAATAAACAATATGCAGTTAGTTTCACTGTATTTATAAAGCCGCGTCAGGAATGTGGATATAAGAAAGAAAGGGTGACCACACAGGAATAGTAGCACTGCTTTGACACTGGGTGCTGCCAGTCTGCAAAACCGAGTGGAGAAATTGCGTACGCCAGGGTATGAGGTACCGTGGAAATGTGCGTGGCTTTACGCCAAGTTTAGGTTTTATACATCGCGATTTGAGCGTGGAAATGTTCGCACGCAACATTTCTGTGCGTACGCACCGTTTATACATGAGGCCCCTGGTCATTGATTTGTACAACTTGACTGCAATGGCAGGTACAGCATAATTAATTACATGCTATAATTTAAGATCACAATGAAATGTGGCCTATGCTGTCACAACCTTGTCTTGGATCGGTCACCTGACCATTACAAGGTAAACACACACACACACACACTCACATACAAACACACACACATGCAAACACCCACACACACCAATTTAGAACTGTCAAAAAAACAAAGATACCCAGAAGAAATCCCACAATGATACAGATGTTTTCAAAGAGCCAGGTGCAAGGTAAACATTTCATCTACATAATATTTCAACGTTTTAAGTTGCACATGTACAGGTTGGAAGTTGTGGCATCAGAGAGCGCTCCAGCTAAAAGTTCAGGCACAGGTATAAAAGCTAGGGATGCACCGATATTGAAATTCTGGGTGATACCGATAACCGATATGTTTTTGTCCATCTTTGCCAATACTGATAACCGATGGCCGATATATTTTTTTTTTAAATCAGGTATGAATGTTTTAGGTATGCTGAAAATATATTATGCATAATCAAAGAAATAACAGTAGCATGTGAAACAGAGATTAACTTTTTATTAACTTGCTGAATTTTATGCTCTTCTTTGCTATATAAGCAGCCAGTACTTTATGCGGCGGAAAAAGAGCAAGATATGGCTCATCTCTATAGAAAAAATACTCCAGGTCATGTTCAAAAATCTGCTTAACATACACATAACTTAAGCACATCAAGACACCATGCCATTACATAACATGGCATTGGGTATATTAACAAAAAAAATGAATGCATATTCTTTGTGCTAGAATCAGACATATATTACTTTAAGTAAAACTAAAATAAAGGGTACAATGAGGCCAGTAACCCTGGGCTTAAGTTGGCTTCTTTAAAAGTACAAATGGTAGGTTTTTCTTAACAAAAAGAAGCATTTCTGCCTTTTCACCAGCACACCTGTTTCTCTTTTCATGTACCATACCTATTATATACTATGTACTATATCATGTACCTCACGCCTGGGCAAACTGGTGAGGAAGGCAGGCTCTATTGTAGGCATGGAGCTGGACAGTTTGACATCTGTGGCAGAGCGACATCTATCTATCTATCTATCTATCTATCTATCTATCTATCTATCTATCTATCTATCTATCTATCTATCTATCTATCTATCTATCTATCTATCTATCTATCTATCTAATTTTACATGATATAAATTTCCTCTTTTTACCCCATCAATCTACACTCAATAACTCAAAATGACAAAGTAAAACATCCATCCATCCATCCATCCATCCATCCATCCATCCATCCATCCATTTTCCAACCCGCTGAATCCGAACACAGGGTCACGGGGGTCTGCTGGAGCCAATCCCAGCCAACACAGGGCCTAAGGCAGGGAACCAATCCTGGGCAGGGTGCCAACCCACTGCAGGACAAGTAAAACATGTTTGCAGAAAAGTTTGCAAATTTATTAAAATTATAAAACTGAAATCTCTCTATCATATAAGTACTCAGACCCTTAATTCAGTACTTTTTTATAAGCCCTTTTGGCAGCAATTACAGCTTCAAGTCTTCTTTGGTAAGTCTCTGCAAGCTTTGCACACCTGGACTCAGGCAGTTTATCTCATTGTTCCTGGCAGATCATCTCAAGCTTCGTTAGATTGGATGGTAATCATCTATAAACTGCCATTGTCAGATCTCTCTACAGACATTCTATGGGATTTAAGTCTAGGCTTTGGCTGTGCCATTCCAGTACAGTCAGACTGTCTCAATGGGTTATTGAGTGCCGAATGATAGTCTTAAATGTCAAATGTATCCATCTATCTATCTATCATTTAAAATTAAAACTACAACACAACAATTGTGCAGAAAGTGAAGGGGACTGAGTACTTTCTGGATCCACTGTATGTTAGCCTAGGTTTCTCCAGGTACTCTAGTTTTCCTCCAAAACACTAAAGATGTGCAGGTTAGATTTAATGGACAGTGGATCAACTCCAGTCCTTGTAATGCTATGGATTAAATAGGTTTAAAAATGGGTCATTGTATAATTTGTTTATTAATGTAAATCTACCAAGACTGCATTTATGATTAAATAACTTAAAGATATTAACTGAGAGTTCAAGCAATTTAAAACAACATGTTAAACTTAGACTGAAAGCCTCAAATTAATTTAGCTGTGAAAACTCAATATCACTTACCACAGCCTATGTATCAAAATTTAAGAAAACATGTCCTATTTATCCACCTTTTTGTTTGGTTGATCGAAATGAACAAATTTCCTAAACACTTTTACAGGACTTTCTGATAGTTAACCCAACATGCACGTCTTTGAAATATGGGGGAAAACTCATTTATACACAGAAGAACCAAACATGTACACAGAAAAGAATGGCAAAAAACAAAGATAAAAGCCACGGTACCACATTTTAAGAAACATTAATCCATTCAAGCATCTACATTCATTTTCCCCAGTCTTGCAGTCTGTTTGATAATCGTCGCAGCCACTCTTCAAGTTATGCTTCTGTTGTGACCACTTTTTATGTCACTCATTCATTGTGCCTCTGCCCCATCACAACTGCTGCGTGAACATCATCAGCATGGTTTCATTCTAAAGTCAGTGTCACACTTTTATTTATTGATTGATTTATTGATTGATTGAATGTCCTGTGTTCTGAGGATGCATCATATTGCAGCATGTATTGTGTTGGGATTTAGCATATCGTTTCATGCTTAGTAAGTACATTAAAGGGGGTAGGTTTGGGGCAGGAAAAATGCGTCTTTCCTGATGTGGCTCAATTCCACCGCGGGGGAGGGGGGGATTTGACGTTAAAATTATACAAAGTTATTGTCTGTCTGTATACCTGCATTGTTATCACTCTTTAATTTAATATTGTTCTTTATCAGTATGCTGCTGCTGGAGTATGTGAATTTCCCCTTGGGATTAATAAAGTATCTATCTATCTATCTATCTATCTATCTATCTATCTATCTATCTATCTATCTATCTATCTATCTATCTATCTATCTATCTATCTATCTATCTATCTATCTATCTATCTATCTATTTGACACAGCTGAAAAAAGGCGTTCACTATCTACACTGATACAAGGTGCCAATAGGTACTTGATCGCTGCCTTGGCCAAGGTTGGGAAATGGGCTGCATTGCTTTTCCAATACTGGTGGATGCAGTTATTTTTAGAGATAGGGGGCTCGCTGAGATAGTTCTTCAGCTGGAAAAAAAAGTTTACAAACGTTTACGTATGTTATAATAAAAAAATAATAAATTATTATTTGGCTGACCAGATTTGTGGTAAAGAAAAAACGGACAACCACTTGTACCAACCACCGCCATTAATAAAAACTTGTGATGTTGAAAGCTTGATGTATAATGATTTGGGTCATATAAAGGGCATTCTGTATAAAGTGTGATGCGGATGCACTTTTAAGAGATACAGTACAAGCTGTTCCAAAATGAAACAGTTTGTAACGCAGGTGTGCCTTCAAATGTTGAAAGACTGCTGTATATTTCAGGATGATTTTGTCTTAAAGTAATGCTTACATTAAAACTGGAATAAATCTTGCCTTAAAATCTTTCACAGTTTAGACACATGAGACACATCTTTCACAAGGTACAAAACTTGAAGCTGCATTCTACCATGCAGGCGAACATGTTCCTCCTTTTTACTAAGTGCCCACTAAATTAAATTCCTCCAATAATTTTCCACAGTGACTCAACTATCTACAATGGAAAAACCGACAAACTGCACCGTTTTTTTAGGCAATCTGGCAAACATAAATTGTAGAAGTCTGACGAAAAAAGCGAGGTGATGCCGTTAACATGTTCCTTTTTTCTCCGCTAATGTTTGCGGAGCAGTTTGCCCCGCACTCTTTAAGTTATACACGGTCCCAAGAAGGCGATACTGATTGGATATTTGGAAGCTGCAGTGTATGGTTTGTGTTTAAAAAAAAAAAAATCCGTAACAGTGTTTTTTGTTTTCTCATTCGGGATGGCTGGTCAACCTAATTAGTATGATTATTGTTAATTTTATAATCCTGTTATTTTACCTCGGCAGCAGTTGAATGTGGTTTTGCAGCCACATATGAATTTTCTTCAAGAATTTCTGCATACATTTCCAGCAATGAAGCAGCAACATCTTTCCGAGTGCAAATCTTTTATTCTTGTGGTTCGCTGTTGCTTTCACCATCTCCTTCACCAGCTGCCATCTCGGCCAGTTGTTTCTGAAGTGCTTCTTGCTCTTGTTTTTTGGTATCTTGGTCAAAAAATCGATCTTTGAACCGTGGATCGAGGACAGTCGATAGATAGTATAGTGGCTCGGAGAATGCACTACCCAAGCGTTTTGTGACAGCCTTCAAAAGTGTGGTTTTCGCCGTCTGAACTCCGAAATCTGTCTTGACACAGTTTTTAAGCAGACGCGTAAGCGCTTCAACAGACAGAATCACGTCCGCAGTTGTAGATGAATGCCTTATGTCTTTAGTAAGTTGCATGAATGGTTCGAGTAGAGTAATCATGTCTTCCACAAGTCCCCACTGATGCACCGTGAGAGAGGCAGGAAGCTCGTGTTCAGCACCATACGCAGCAAGAGTGCGCTTCTGATCAACAAGACTTTTCAGCATATAATATGTGCTGTTCCAACGAGTAGGGATGTCCTGCTGAAGCATTCTTGTTGGTGTGTCAAGGTCTGTTTGTATTTCTCTCAGCCACAAAATAGCGAGCTGTGAGTGCTTAAAATGAGTAACTATTCATCTCCCAATGACAACACAGTCGGAGATGCTTCTCTGGCTCAATAAGCCTTCATTTACAGCAAGCTGCAAAGTGTGAGCCATGCAGCTTAAACTTTTAATGCCGCTTTCTTCCATAGCTTTTGCCATATTGCGAGCGTTGTCACAAAGCACAACGTGCACATTACTTTTTGAAATGTTCCACTTCGCTAACATGGAATCGAAAGCTTGTACGATAAAAGTTGCAGAATGAGAACCGGAGAACTTTTTAGCATGCAAAACCACTCTTTTTGACTCAGAATTGTCGTCAATCTAGTGTTCTGTTAGACTCAACATGCTCATGGGGCTGACCTCTGAGCTCCACATATCTGTAGTGAAGCTAATGCTGGTGGCATTGTTTCTTAAAAGCTCGTGGATATGAGTAGCAATCACATCATATAAAGCAGGCAGTGAGACATCTGCAAAGTATCGCCGGCTTGGAAGAGTGTACCGAGGTTCTAAATGATGTAGTAACCGACAAAATCCCTTGTCCTCAACTAGGGAAAAAGGCTGGTCATCGAGTGCGATCATTTCCTTTATTTTAGGAGTTATGCCTTTAGCTCTGGTGCTGTCTTGAGGAAACGTCTTTACGTTTTGAAGGGTTTGCTGTATGAGGCTACCGCTAGTGATTAATAGATAATTAAATTTGTGGAATTGAAAGATTTAATTCTGCAGCCTCCTTGCATTATCTAATTTTTGCAGGTGGAGCAGATAGCAACTCTGTTATCTTCCTTTTTCACAGAAAAATATGATCACACAGCTAACATACAGCTTTACTAACGATATCTGCCCAATGAATAAAGAATGCGGGTAGTGCTCCTGTCTACAAAACTAGGAAACCCCGTGGCTTTTTTTTTTTTGAGCACAAGGATCTGCGCTTGCATGCACGTTTTTCTGCAGCTTAATGTCTGCCTCGCCGAACAATGAAAACAACATTTAATTACTTAGTGAACTGACAGTGTTGACAAGCCTGAATTATATCGGTGGCATAAAATGTATACATCTGACCAATTTCGATGTCGTCATTTTTAATGAACATAGGCCGATTACAATACAGTTCCCGATATATCGTGCATCTCTAAAAAAGCCCAAATATTTCATATTGTGGGAAACTCTTCCTTCAAGCATTTCCCGTGCCACAAGTACAATAAAGCACAATGATAAGCACCAAGTAACTCTGACTTCTTTCTCTCTCCATCATTGCCCCCTATGCTCCACTCAGCCAGCTTCATTATTTGTCCTCCTGACTCTGTCTCCCAACTGGCACATTTTATGTAACACCCAGTAGTACTTCTGGTGTCCCATGAGCGTGGTCTTAAACCACTTACGTGTGAGGCAGAAGCCCCATGAAGTAGGGCTCACCAGGCCCTACAGCACCCACTGGTGTCACCCATGGAACCCAACTGGGCTGAGTCAGAAAAACTCCAAGTCCCATGATGCCCTGTGGGTATCCAGGGCACCACTTCAACCTGGGGGGCTGCCATCTAGGGATCCAGGGAATGTAATGACTTGTGCATGCTGTGTCCCCCAGTCTTTCAGTTGTGGAGGCATCATTTGCCTGCAATCCGTTCAGAGTGGATTAATGAAACTAATACGCCACTTATGGTCTCCCTGTGAAAGACATGAGTCCCCATTGATATTCAAAATGCTGCTGCTTAAATCTTGAGTTGTAAGATGAGATGACCATTAAACATCTTAGCTGGCAAAACTGCATTGACACGGTAGGAACTTAAAGACAATGCTACTTTTTCTGATATTAAATACCAGTTTGTCTATGGTGTTTCTACTTAGTCCATTGCAATGGAAACTAAAATTCTGCTTAGGAATGAATAGACATACATTTGTTTTCTGAAACTGGATTTTATAAATTATTTTACTGTTGTTTTTTACTCTGCTGTTGTGTATTTGTAATATCTAGTATTTTGTGATAATTGTCTGTACAATTTCTTTTAAAACAAGGAAGCAGCCTGCTTACAGTAAGTATACATATAAAAAGACTCTGAGCCATTGTAAGTCTGGAGTTTTTAGAAATGCGTGTTTTATTGATAAGAAGCGTTGTGTTTTCTTTGAAAACAGTTACGGTTTCACATGGGTGTTTCACTACATACTTGCATTTTTTGCACTGTTTTATTGTTGGGGCTGCGAACAGCTAGGTCAATTAAGGTTAAGAAAGACAGGAAACCTTCCTAAGAAATAAGCTACAGAGAGAGTCATACCAGGTTGAAGTCTGAGAGAGAGCTAATGACAGAAGCCTCGGAGTCCCATTAAATTATAACTGTGAACTGTATATCCCAAAAGGTGGGTGAGTGTAAGGATAAGAAAACAGGAGTAGCAACAGAAATATAACATATAATTCAAAGTCTACAGGAAAAGAATCTATGCAGTTGAAACAGTTTTAATGTTATAAAGAGAGTTTAAATGGAGCTTACCAAGTCCCTGAAACGTGAACAGTGAGTTTAGAAAGTGGATGGTTGAGTGGACATTTACTACACTGTTTGATATGTTTTTCTTATTTAGAAAAGATCATTTTAATACTCACTGTAAAGAGTATCATGTGCAATAAATAAGTTGTTAATTTACTTGAAATTAATCCAGTGACCTTCTAAACCCACTCATAAGCAGTCAAAAAGTGTGCAGTATTTTGTTTAAATGACAGTTACCAGCTGTTACAGAATATACAGCACAGTATACACAAAATACTCAGATCAAAAAGGAAGGTTAATGTTTCAAGGGTAACATTGTTATTTTCAAAAAGAGCAGAAAATCCCTTTGGGAATGGTAAAATCCATTTGTAATATTTTAGTCAAAAAATAAAATACCAAATGAACAATTTCAGGCAGAATGAAATCTACTGGGATGGAAAAATAGTGCCCAACCTGTTATCTTTTACATGTCACTCACCTGCTTTAAATGAGAGTTCTAGACAAATTAATTATACAGTCAGATTCTTGGTGCAGATTTGATATCATATAAACTGTCCTTGAATAGTCATTCAAGAATCTTAAAAAAATGTTTAGATTTGTGCTTATCAAAATGTGGCAATGTTTCTTGACCTTTTGTGCAGTCTGATGTATTTATTTCACTTATTAAAAACACTTTTGAAAGGTTATGGTGAAAAACAACTGAAAAGGCAGACATTATGAAAAGCATACAGTAATTTTGTATATACAATATTCTTTACATGAACAGGCTGTTTTCAGGGATATTCTTTTAATGATAGCAGAAGCTGTGAAGTAAACTTTATTGAATGGAAACATCAAGAGATCTTTACTATATTTTGATTCTCCTACGAGCACAGTTGGGAAAAGTAATGCATTTGAACAAATAATGTGCCGTATTATGGTAGAGAGAAGAGAAAAGACAACTTCATAGCATTTAAAAAAAAGTATAAAATTACTGTATTATGTATGCAGTACTTAACACAATCGTACTCTGCACATGTGACAATAATGACCCTATAAACCTGCAATCCTGTTTTCCCTTAGAAACCAGTCAATGCACATTTTTAACAAGTCTCGATTTTAGTATGTTAGCTGGAAGCAAATTGTTTGATTTGGAGGACAATGCACCATGTAATCTTTTTCTCTTCTTTTCCTTTTATGGGTCAACGCAAAGTCTTATGTGTTAAGATTTAACCTTTTTGAACAACAGCTTTAATTTGTGCAGTGTTCCAAACCTGTCATTCCGACTAGGGTGTATTGTGATTAAAGATAGAGACTGACACAAACATTATTGACACACAATTGATAACTTACAGTAGGTGCCTACATTTAAGGAGCATCCAGTTCATATTACACACAGTTGAAAGGACATTATATTCAAAGTGCCCACTAATTACCTCCCCTAAGGCTCAAATAAAGCTTTCAATGGGTCAGGGATGATTTCATAGCCTGATTTCATACCTGGCTTGCCAGATAGTTAAGCGGGACAGAGACATATGGAGTCAGAACATTGAGCTTAATGTTTCAGTCTTGTTCTTGTACTTCCTTCATCTCATATTCTGTAAATATTATTGGTTAATATAGCCATATGATATGTGCAGCACTATCATTACATTGTATTTTTTAATTATGTAATTTCAAAATATGGGGTAAAAAACTATGACTTTTCAAATATTAGTCACAGTATCTATATAAGTTACTTTTCTGCCTGCATAATTCTGAATCCTGATAAATGCTTTATTAATGTTATTTTTTAGGTGCTAATGATATAATGCTTAGCACCCATTCAACTAAGCCTGGGCTGGATAATATTTTATATAAATATGTCATGTGATGCTTCTCATTTTATCTTGTGTGTACAAATTTAAAAAATAAATGTGCAGCACAATCTGTTACTGGACCTCAGCCTACATAGTTTGTTTATTTTCATGCCCATATTTATCAAATACAAATAAAATCTATTAAAATTAATTAATAACTATTTATTAGCTTTCAGTGACCTAACACAGCAATATACAGTAAGTGTTTGCTTTGACACTCTCTACTCTTAAATGACTGTTGTCAATGAGTGGACGCTAGGGGTTGCTGTTGCCCCTTGAAACCCAACAGACAGACGTTCAGGACACACTTGTAAAAGCACCAAGTATAATTTAATTATTTTCTTAAATAAAGTGCACAAAGCACCAAAATCGCCACAATTCTCCAAAACAATAATCAATAATCACAATTACACCATCCTCCACTCCCAGCAGCTCCGTTACACACCCTCCCAACTCCAGCTCAGCTTGCTGAGTCTCTACCAGTCCTTTATATAGTTCTTGACCCGGATGTGCTCCTGTCCTTCTGTCCATGTGATTCAATAGCACTTCCGGGTCAGATGAAGACTTGTATTTTTCTTCAGCCCGGAAGTACTTCTGTTCCTCCGTCCCCGTGACTTGGGAGTACTTCCCGGGCTATACGGGAAACAAAAATCCCCTTGTCTCCCTGCAGTGTCACACGGTGGTCTCCAGGGTACCCAGCAAGATTGTGAAGCAAAACTCCATCTTCCATGATGCCCTGCGGGAATCTGGGGCACCTCTAGGCTGCATGGAAGACACCATCTAGTGTCCTGGATGTGTTGGCCGGGATGAGCTGCCGGCTGTCCATCACACTATCTTGACACAAGCAGATTGATGCCAACTAGAGGTACTGACCCAACTTGGTTGAGAAAAATTCTAGTTACGTTATGGAAATATATAGTCAGCAGTTGTACCATAAGAGAAATAGCTAATGTGTCAGAAATTAAAATCTTCTTAAAGAGAAGATACTTTTAATTATTTATTCACATGATTCATATAAAAGATGCAAGAAAGGACAACAGTGGACTTCATTACAGAGACAACTTCTGTGCAAGTGAAGGAAAACATGGAAGGCACAATAACAACAAGACTTAGTTGAAAGAGGAATAACATGGGAATAGGAATAGGTCATGGCTGAGGACCCAGAAATTTTAAGGAGCTGGCTTGCCCAGTGTGCATTGCACCAGAAGTACTAGAAAGTTGCTTTTGGTGGTTTTGCAAATTTAAAATACAAAAGGGGAATATTACACAAGAGGCATGGTTGCTTGGACTTAGCCTAAAAGACTAGATAGTATTTGTGACACATTGCCTAGCAGCTTAAATTTTTTACCTGCAAAGTAAGGTTTTTTTCCTATAAAAGGAGGCAGCTTTTGCGGTTTAACCATAAACATTGCTGTAAAACTGATGATGTGAAAAAGGTTTTCTGCAACATAAATGAAATATGTGATGAGCACTGAATGTACCACACTGCCTTTCCCAACATATTCTGCTGAGATGAGGATAAAATAATTTGTAGAAGGAGCTTAGCTTTTTAATGTTTCAAAATTTCCTGTGCAAAGGATTAGATTCCTGCAAAAAGCTTAAATGACTAAAATTGTCAAGAGCATAGACAGGAAATAGGAAGGCAAATCAGTTTTGTGCTTATGCTGAAAAAATGAAAACATCTCTGGGTACTTTGAATGCAGAGTAGCTGCTTCCTAAGAGCTTCCACACATTATGTAGAAATATATTAGTTCCTAGCATGTTGAAATATGATTTACAAAAAAGATAAAAGCAGATACATTCTCATTTGAAGGCAGAGAAAGCTTTGAATAACCTTAACACACCACATGTTATTATGGGCAAATAAAATATATCATTATATACATATGTATGTGTGTGCAGATTGCCACAAAATGCGGAATCTAGTTTAGTATGTACCTTACCCAAAATAATGGCTAAGAAGTCAGTAATTAAAAAACTCATTACAAAGTAATAATAAAAATCATATTAAATGAATAAAGTATAAAGAAGGGACAGACAAAGGGATGAATAATTATAGGAAATACAGTGGATTACAAAATCAATATCTTTAGGCTTATCAATATAGGCTTGAGTCTTTTGGAGCTGACACACTCCAGGCCTGTGCCTCCCAGCAGAGCCCATCTATTGGGTGCTAATGCCTGCCTAATTAGGTAGAACCAGCAGTTCTGTAACCTTCTTCCTAACGCTCTCTCTCTCATTCTATCACTCTTTGGCTTCCTCTGTAATCTGCCCTTATTTTCCTCCTGCTAGCCAAGCCCGTACCCCAGCATTACCACAAACTGTTTTTGAGCCTGAGAAGACTCTATATCTTTTCATAAACAAGAGGAACAAAAGACTAAAGCACATGCTTATATCCTCACACCTGAGCGTTCATTTCCCTTTAGACCATCATATATTGTTCTGTTGGCCTGAATGTCCTTTAACTTCTTACAGCCCAAAATGGCCACATTCTTTCAAGTGAGGAGTGTGACGCATTCTGGGACCACTGCTGGATACCTTCCTTCTTATACTGTAACTTTGGGAAGTATCGACTGTTTTCTCATAGATATTTCTTTCTTTTTCTTTGTTTGACCAGACACCCATTACACATACATAGAACACCTTCCCTGACGATGTCCTCCTTTCAGCAATGGCATAATAACATGCTTCATCCCTGTCAGTGCATACTTCCTCTTCTTTCCTAGCGCCTTATTTTTCCCTGTTGCTGTCATGTTGCTCTGTCTATCAGTCTACTTCGCCATTCATCACAATATTTACTTAAGGAAAAATACATAACCTTTGTGTATATATAAGTGCATCCACTTATCTTATTTAGATAGTTACATTTATATAGTGTTTTTTTAGGCTCTTTTCTAATGTTTTACATAGACAGTTTGCCCAACTTAAATTAAATTTAACTGTTTTAGTTTTAGAATATGCACTCTGCCAAAGTACTGTGAAATCTATTACAATATGTTATGGTACCTTTACTATTTCAAATCTTTACTGATTACAGTAGACCCCCGCAAAAATGCGGTTCAGGGTTCGTGGCCTCAGTCTTTTGCGGATTTTTCCTTAGAACCTAACTAATAATTGTTAGCGGAAACCGCAAATATCTCTCCGCAATTTTTTATGGCTTTTTTTGTGGTAATACTGCACTGTAGAGAGAATAGGAAGCAACCGTAGAGGAAAATGCGGCTTGGGATGGTGAAATTAGCCAATCTGAGAGCGTTGTACTCTACTAGAATTTGAAACTGTAACTCCCAGCAGTCCCTGCAGTGGCTCTGATTGGTCTTCTGCTGAGGGTGCAGGGGCTGTTGGGGTTAAAGGATGTCAGTGCGGCTTTTAAAAAGGGGGCCGGTGACCAAAAGAAAAAAAAAGTTTTTTGTAATTTGTGTTTCAAGTTCCTGTCTCTCTGCCTGCCTTCTGTTGGGTTACCTGTACTTATTCGTTTTGTCCTGGATTGTTTCGTGGTTGGGGTCTGGATTGTCTGCCGTCTGCCTGTGTATATGAGGACTGTAAGTGGATTCATTGCCATCCTGTGAAGAAAGGAGCGCTCCTGAACCCATCCACCCGTCTTCACCATTTCAGGAACTACTGGTAGGACTATCTTTACATTCCCATTCAATGTGCAGATCTCTGGACTATCTATTTTCATCATTACATTTCATCTGTTGCCATTTTTCATGGACTTTATTGTGTGTGTTTTGTTGGTGATTTGTTGTATTTAATGTATAATCGCTGTAAGGGGAACAGAGGTGGTATCGTTGTTTTCTTTTGTTTTCATTACATTCTTAATTTGCTGTTTGATTACTCTCTGTTTGTGAGTGCTTAAGGGTCGGGTCAAGGCTGGGTGCGTCCCTGGAATCTCCACCATTAAAATAAATAAATCACCATCTTCTTGACGGTGTGAATCTTAGCGGCACCGGACTGCTACAGTGTTATTCATTTCTCCTTGCTGCTGATTGACTGCTGCCCTGTGATGCATCTCCAGCTGAGTGTTCTCGTGTTTTCCGTTTTGTTCTTCTTAATCCTTAAACTGGCACAACCAGCTATTGTCGGTTCCCAGTGCAATTTACCAGCACGCCGGAGCTGATCAGTCAGGGCTGTACATTTGCTGAGCAGTCAGCTCATGACCACTGCTGGCCCCTGCAGCACTGCAACCTCACTGTCTCTAGGATTCAGCCGCTGCACTAGACTAGCCGGCAAGTGTCAGCGTTTACCTCTGTGTGCTTGTGTGCAGCCAGTTCAAGCGCAGTTAGCTTGCTGATTTACTGAATTTCATCAATGGCGTCAGATGCACCTTGTACATATTGTTCCAGTAGTTTTTAAAAAATTTTTTCAGTTCATTAGCAGTGTGTAAAGTGATCAGTGTTGCAGTAATTGTGATGCTCTTTGCATGAAAAAAATGTGTTCCATTAAAATTTCACTTTTTCTTTGTGAATTGTGACGTTTACTTTAAAAGTGCAGCAAAAAAGTATTTGGCATCCAGGGATGCGTTAACCCCCAAGTATGTGTCAGTTTAAGGGTTAAAGCCCCAAGATGCTGCCGAAACGCCCTGCACCGTCTAAGGCTTCTGGCAATGAAAACGCGCTTGCATGAATTACAGTACATATAGCGGTAACATTTTAGCACTGCGGGAGACACAGCAGTACAGTACTGTACAGTATACAGGTTTACCTTTACATTCTTTTTTTTAGGTAATGTATTAAGCTGAGGTTGAAATGAAATTAAAGTGTTCTGGGGGCATATTTATGGTTTAAACTATAAAAATAGGCATTTTTTTAACCACATCCATAATTTGCGGTTTTTCACAATTCGCGAGTGCTCTAGGAACGTAACCCCCGCGAATTTTGGGGGTGTACTATATTACAGAATACAAAATCTAGTCAGGCCTTCACCCTTGTTGGTGATTTAACGTACTATGTTAAAAAACAGTCAATGATTTACATTTAAAAACTCCTGTTCTTATGCTCTGCTATATGTAAGGCTAGCCCAGTTAATCAACTATTTTGGTAATTAATGTCCCCAATGACTATAATATCCCCCTGTAAACTTGCCTTTTTAATATCATTAAAATCGTGCAATTTTAAACTATTGTTTGCATTAGGGGGTCTACAACACACTCCTAATATAAGGCCTCAAGCTCAAATTTTGCCTAGATAAATCCAGACCTCCTCACTAACCTTTGGTTCAGTTCTGTTCTACATAAATATCGACCCATCTACCTTTTTGATTTTGCCTTTCTTTCGTAAAAAATGTGTACCCATCTATGTTATACTCCTGCCCAACTCCTGCCAAGTTTCTGTTATTCCTATTATATTAAAGTTTAGTGCAGCTACATATAATTGCAATTTATTTTATTCTTAATACTCTTTAACATTAAGGTGAGGAATTTTAAAGTGTTACTTACTGTACTCTGGCACTTTACCTTTGGGCTAGAAATTAAGTTGCTATGTGTTTTGGATATCACACTACTGCTTGTCCCTTTTTTAAAGTTCTACACCTGGTTTGCCCTAAAGACCCTGCCCCCTATTCCCAAATTTAAACAATTCTCAACTAAACTTGTCATACACATCCCCGATACATTGGTACCTCTTCCGTTCCAGAAAGAGTCCCAATGGCTTACAGTATAATTCTGTGCTCCTCTATCCTACACCAGGATTTGAGCTATGTTTTAAGTCTTATTCAGTCTTGCATGGACTGGCATGTGGCATAGGCGCTTCTCAGCTTGGGATCTTATTGTTAGAATTTGTATTTCAGAACTGACAACCACTCCATATGCTATATTATTTGTTTCAACATGGACAATGACAACTGATTCCACTCCTGCTCTGCCCAAGGGCATATCAACCCTTCCAGAGAGGTCTCCTAACTATGCACCCGGAAGGCAACACACTATACAAGAGGCTGTGACTCAACCCCTAAATGACCTAGTTCTCTGCTATCACTACTGTTCTCTTCCTGCAGACTGGTTTTGTGGTAACACATTATAGCTTAGAAATCTGTTCTAATCACCTTTGAGTTATCAAAATCACTGTCCAGCTCTGCAAGATCTTGAAAATGGTTGGAGAATTTAAACATGGGGTTGATGCCCCTGGACATTATGCACCTCTTGCCTTTCACTTATGTCTGACCCACCTATATTTAGTTATCTGATTTGGAGTCTCCTTCTACACCACTTTATGAATGTACACTAAAGGACATCGGGGAAAAATCTGCCAATTCTTTACTACCACACACCCATCTCACATATAACTGCAGTGAACCTGAGCTCGATGAGCTGAATCAGCTGGCATTTCCCACAGATGTAAGATTCCTAAAAACATTTTCCAAGAAGTCCAACACCATAAAGAACTTGTATTTTACTGGCATTGTGATTAAAATATGTTAAGGTTACACAGCTAACCCATTTTAAAATGAATATATAATTTAATTATGAGTTTAGCAAACTTGAACATGTTTAGTAATTACTGGCTGTCTCTAAGCCCCTGTTTTAACTGTTTAAGGTGCTCTCATTACTAAAAACTGCTATCTCCTTTAAGCTGCCTGAAGAAAATGAAAAATGCACTATGATGAAATGGCATCCAGGAAATAAAAGTTATTATAAAGTGTTGACTGGAAACTGGATGAACTTATGGAGTCCAAATTCCATTGTTTTCTCAGCTTCAGCTATTTCCATTAAGTGCAGTTTTCTAGGAAAATATAATGACAATTTTCAGGTTATATTCATGTTGATAATATCAAAAAAAAATTCCAAATAGATGAAAAAATTATGCAAAGTTCTTTCCTTAAAAAATGGACTGTGGTTTGGTAAAGTGTTGCAATCCATAATAAGGAATGGTTAAATGATTCTTGTTCACTTATTTAATCATGTACAAAACTTTTTATATACCATTCCAGGCATTAGTCCTTATGAGTTTCTAGTCAGCATGCTGCCTCATGGGTTATTGGACCTAGTTAAAAGATGTTTGGTATTTTTGAAGTGGAAATTATTTCTTCACAATCATGGTAAATTGAAGCATTTTTTTGATACATTTTATAAATATCTTATCTATTCTTGCAGTTTACAATGGGACTGTAGGATACAGTGGTCCAAAACTGAAAGAAAAAGCCTTAAAACTTTGAAGTGGCAAATGTTTCAAATATAAAAACAACCTTTACACATTTAGGATGCATGCTTATGATAAAAAAAGCAAACTAGAAATAATATATCACATACTAGCCACGGAACCTGTTGAAGATAGGTAATATAATAATTAAAGAAATATTTGGTATATGTTGCCCTATGTGTACCTTCAGCACCTTTCCTCTGTATTTGCATGTGAGAACTTTTGTTACCCTGCGCTTCCTCTGTTGAGCATATTCCTGTAAAGCCTGCTTCTCAGACTTTTTTCAATAATTTTGAGGCATGTTTCTCAACTCCTGTCCAGTTTTATACTTAGTGTCTTTGAAGGCAACTCTCTCAGTGTGTGCCTTTACTTCTCCTCATGTGTCTCACCTTTGTACTTCCTTTTTGTTGCGTCACCAAATCCAAACAGACCAGTCACACCAAAGCCAAAATGACCAATCAGATTACTCAGAGGAGCTAGATACACAGACCTTAGGGTTTTATTATAAAATAGATTCTTGGTACTATTTTTTTTTTTCTTGCTTATTTGTCTGCTTGCAGTGGCTGTCGTGGTTGGAGTTATGCTAACCTAATTCTGACCACACCCCTTTATATTCTGTGTTGTTCTTTTACATGCCGAATGGGAGTGTAGTGGAAAGAGCTCTTATGAGTTTCATTGTATGGTTCTGTGTTGACCTCAGGTGATAAAGTAAATGTCACCAATTTTAATACTCTTCCACACCATGCTTTTATGAGTTGTAAGAAAAACTTGGTCAGACATTGTAAATGCTCAGTTTAACCTAACATTGTATAACATTGTCACACCGGTTTAAACCTGCTCACCATGAAGAGGGTGCAAATCCGGCACAAATGCTGCACAAATGTTTTGAGGTTCCACTCAAAGAGTCAACTTATGAAAAAAAAACTGTTTGTTGTATGAGTTTGTAAAACTACCCTTTGGACTAGCCCAGTTAATATTTTGGTAATTAATATCCCTAATGACTATAATATCCCCCTGTAAACTTGCCTTTTTAATATCATTAAAAACATGCAATTTTAAACTATTGTTTGCGTTAGGGGGGTCTATAACACACTCCTAACATTTCAGCAAACGATGAACCAAATTTTAAAATCCCACACTAAATATTCCTGCAAATATCTAAATAGTGTGGTTTTCAGGAATGACTAGCAAATGCATCTCTCAGAGTTTCCAGGCAGGTAGTTAGAAAAATGCTGGTCTGACTGCAAGTTAAAAAAATTTGAATTAGGAATATCAGAAATCTTAGCTACTTGATGGGAAATAGAATAATCAAGCCATGACTGTAGAAAATTGAGGAGATACTGGTGTATCCTTGTCCTGAAGCAGAGAAATAAATATGTGCCTTTTTGGCACTAGTGGGGTATTAAAGGCATTTTATTTTCAATTTCAATCTATCACAGTGCCCTTGTCAGTTAAAAAAAAAAGAAAAATTGCTGAGATGTCTGTGAAGAAGTGAATTTTGTAAGAAGGTATTCTCAGTCTTTTGCTGGTATGTGAAGAGAGAGATTTTTAAAGAAATACCAATTTTTTAAAATAATATTTTGTATAAATAGGTGCCTCACATTTACGTTTAGAGGCTGTATTGTTACAGGTTTCACAAAGAATATCAAAACATGCATTTACAGTAAGTACAAACCCTTTGCCTAGAACCATATAAAAAATGTTTTGCAGTCAAATGAAGAGTTGAAACACTTCTTTGACTGTTGTGTTTTAAACAGATTAAACCAAGCAGCAAAGATGCCTTTCATATCTTGTGGAATAAACAAGAGAGTAGTCAAACGTAGGAAGGATTAAAACATAGAAGCCACATTTCTAAAACCAAATTGTAAAAAAAAGACTAAATAAAGGTCTAAATTTACTAGAAGAATTTTTAATTTAATTGAAGCTTTTCTTGTAGGTATTTTAAAGTTAGAAGCCACGTTGCTGTGTGCTGGTCACATTTTATATAATTTCTGCTCATTCTGTCATTTGTAGCATCATAAACACACAAAAATGTGACACCCATGAAAACAACTACTCTAAACCACAATGCAATGACATCACCAAAATAACTCTGGATTAAGCACAGAAAATAATTCCAAATTAATCAAAGCTAACACTAATGGTGGATTTATAATATCAAGCTTGCCTGATACTGTAGCTCTCTAAGAATAAAGATACCAATTCATCCCTTATTAGATGGTTTCTTTCACTTCAGACTTTTTTGTTTCAATTGTGCATCACCCTGGGTTATAACATACTAATACAGATGTTTTGTCAGAGGTCAACAAGCAGATGCAGCTGACGTGGAGGATATATAAAGTAGTAATTGCCATGTTTAGTATATAGCAGCTAAATAGTGCATCACTGTTACATTTTGTGCTATTGTTCGCATAAAATATGATTTAAGATGCTCCACTGTATTGATGATGTGTGTGATTTCAGCAAACAAGCAGGACAGATAACTATCAAAGACCTGGTTGCCCTTGAGTGATCACATCACATCAGGATCTACATTTCAGACAAGTCCATTAGTCATTTCAGATTTGCCACCAGTACTGGCTGGCCTTTGTGCAGTATGGAGCAGTATGGAGGGTCGGGTCATGTAAGAATTATGAGATCATCTTCTCCTAACTCCTACATGACCTGACCCTATAGCAATATATTGACAGGTCACACACGCAGGTCTTCTATGGAATGCTGGTGTGTAGAAGCCACTTTAGCTTTTCTTCCTTTATAAAAATTATCTGGGATGCCCTTATTTGCAACTGCCTGCTAATGGATAGCAACTTTGTGAGGACTTTCAACAGGAATCAGAGATCACTATAAAACTGAAGATTCAGAGAGTCATTGGCTATACATTGTGTGCTGGAAGTGTACATTGTATCAGTAATCTATATAAATAAAATTGTAGTACTCTGTGTCAGTCTTTTGAATTTATCACCCTTTATTTATCCATTCAACCTTCGGATCTCATCTTGTCTGCCTGTTTGTTCAGAAATTATTCAAAAACAGCTAAACCGATATTTACAAATTTTGCATGTAGGTTGCTGTTGATCCAACTTAAAATGTAGGCTATAAGGTAATTTAAAAGATTCATTTTGTAATTGGGAATCGACAAATAAACTGTTCATTATTCTGAAATGGTGGGGTCAATCTTAATGTAATTTGCATGTGTAATAAAGCTGAACCAACTTAAAACCCAGGCTACATGGGTTATCACACAGGTCATTGAGAAGGGTGATTATAACGGAGGGGCAAAAATGCATTACTCAGAAATGGCTGAGTGGATATTCATGAAATTTTGCATGTACAGTATATTACAGCTAACCCAACTTAACATGCAGAATTTATTAAATTTCAAAAGTTTCATCTTGACAATGGGGTCAGTAGGGAGAGCAACACATAAAACAGTAGTTTGCCCAGCTTATATGCCATATAAATGATTCATTTGTTCAAAAAACTATCCAGTTTATTAATATATGATTAAATATATATTTGTGAAACCACAGTAAACCAAAGATACAAAGAAGCAGCATTCATGTTTCCAAATCAACAAGGAATTACCACAATTCTAAAAAAAAAAAGTCAGGCGCAAAAGAACAAATTATCAACTCATGAGAGCAGAGAATCTGATTAGGAGGTAGCGTAGATGATGGATAGGATACTAGCATTTCAGCCAGCAATGATATTTCTAGCACAAATATACCCAGTCAACACCCAGTACTTTGTCTAATATTGTACACACATACACACCACATTCATACACATTGCAAAGAGTAGTGATCACTTTATTAGCATTTCCAGAAAATAAATAAATAAATGATGAAAAATACAAGAGAGGGCTAACCAAATGCCTTAGACTACACAAAGTAGAAAGGAACAGGAAGACAATAACACCCACGCATTTTTTCTATGCCTGGCCGAATGGATGACATGTTCCTGTTTTTTCTACTGTAGTGACATAAGTAAGCAGCCTAATTTCACACCTAATTCTTTCTAGACCCTGGCATTTCTTCCACACACAACCTTATCTTGTATCCCAGATTGATCAAACAACTCCATACTCAAGTAAAACCTGGTTGTGAGCTGTCTTTAAACCTTAATCTGGTGTCACTTCCAGCCAAACTTCAAAGGGACTTCATTGGTCAGAGGTAGTCCTATACTTATTCCAGGCTAGAACTCCCTATAATGGCCTCTGGTGTCTTGGTTGTCCCTTCTCTTCTAAGACAAATTTTGCGGGCTGCTGAATTAATTTCTGGTATTCATTTTCGTGTCTGCTTAATTTTAATGTAGTTAAAGTTTATTAGCATTTTTTACCCATTGTCATTTTGTTTGTTATCTGACTGCCTATTCTGGCTACAATAGAGAAAAGGCAGATAACTGTTATTTTTTTAGAAGGATGGAGGGACAAAATGTAAATGAGAGCTGATCCTAAGTTAAAAATGAAAAAATTCTATTGAATCAAAGCTCAAATTTTAAAACCCCTAATTCATCATCAAAATAACTATAGCAAAGTTCCTAAATAATCAAAATTCACTACAAAGCACACACCAAACCAACAAAAGTTTTTTTTTTGTTTTAGATCCAACCATGGATATCCAAGAAATCCTTATGATCCCATACCTGAGCTAGTTATACTGTAGCGATCATCCCAACAAATGACAGTGCCCAACAAACAGAGCCGAGGGAGACTGAAACAATATTGACGTCCACAAAAACATATCTAAAAATATTTAAAGAGTAGAGAGTTCTTTGTCTTTCTGTATTTTGCCTTCAAAAGAAGGTGGAAGAAGTTGAAAACTAGGCAGAATTATAACAAAAAATTAACAAAAAGTATGAATTTTCATATGGCACTTTAATTTGGGATGTTCATAAGAAACATAATGATTTACTTCATGAGGTAGAAATACATAATACAGTAAACAAGAATAGTTGCATCATATATTTTAAATATTAAAACGTTTGCTTCAGTTTATATGTTTAATGTCCAAATTAGGGTCATTTTTCACCCTCTGATAGAGGTCCATAGAGGGTTAGATCCCTAGTAAAGGATGAAAAATCAAAAATAACATCATATTCATACTCACTGACTTCGAAATAGCCTACAGTATAATTATATCCCATGTGGATATGTTCAAAATTTGTAATTTTTATTCATTTAGGAGTGTCTCTCAAGGGCTAGGACCACCAGTAAACAATGGAATATCAAAAATATTTTAAAATACCATAAAAGGACACTCCACATGCTTATATTCTTCAAAGTTTTGTGAAAAGGTATACATTTGACCCTTCATGTTCCACGATGTGGTGAACACAGGGTCATCAGTTGATGTGGCATTCACAGCTTCAAGACCTTCTAATCATTTATGCTGAAGATATCAATTGGTTTATTCTAAATTATATTGTTATAATTTCCCCTAAAATATGATCCAAAAATGGTCTAAAAATTAGGGGTTCTTTGCTCTAGAGGGCCAAAAATAGGAGGAAACCCCAAAAGGCTTAATGTCTTGCATAACCAGGCATCAAGATGAGTGGAACTGTATATATGTGGTGGTTTTCTCATACTGATGAGTCAGGAGGCATTCAAACAAAAAAAAAACTAAAGTGATTTCAAAATGTTCATAAGTAATCCTTATTAACACAAAAGATCCTGATTATAACACTGCCAATTTGTGGTGCACTAGCCAAAATGTTGCTTTTGAAAATGGGCTGGAATTTCGTTGACTTCCTAAGTTATTAGGGATTACTCTATAGATACTAAGAAATTTAGCAAACATTTTTTGGTTCATGTTTTCTGTTAATGACCTATGGGCTTTTGACTGATATTAGGATTTTCCTTTGTGGTTTGAGGAAAGAATGCCTTGCCTTTCTGGTAACAAACTTGGTTTCAGTTTTGACATATGTTCTTCTCCTTATTCACGTTTAAAAATTATATCTGATAATGATGAGTAAAACAATTGCCTAATATAACTGTTTCTAGTATTTTTTTAAATAATAATAACATAAAAATAAAACAAATAGATTGCTCCTCTAAAGCCATGCATGGTGCTTATGATTTGACTGAATTAAAATCTTTTTTACTTGGCATTTCATTTACTATGTTTCTGTACAGCAGTAAATAGAAACAGTTGTTTGCTGTTTGCTTGTCTTTTTTTAAAGCTGCTCTGTTCAATAAAAAGTGCCTTTTGGTTTCTTTATACACTTAACCTCATATACCGCATTACATGGTTCTGTTCCATTCAGTCTCAGTAAGAGTGACAATTATTTACAGAAAGTTTCTTGTTTGTTTTTTCAGATTTTTGAAAGAAATATCAGAACTATCATTCTTTATACAAATAGCTTTATCATTCATTATAAAACCAACCTGCTTGTCTAATCAGAATCAGAATCATAATATCTTTATTTTCATTGTAACAAATACAACGAAATTAGGTGCAGTCCCTGTGGTGTCAAAATATGAATAAAATATTCAGTGGCATAAGAGGCTGTAGCCGATCTTGAGAGCATTTTTTAAAGGGTGAACAAAGGTGACGGCCCCAGATAGGGCATTAGTTCTTAATACGTAATAATTTTTGATTTCCTAATAAAATCACTTTTCATTTTTTGTACTTCATATCATATGCATAACCCTAAATAGATATACTGCAAATATATGCTTTTAGTCTTGCTTTTCTGCTTGCTAAATTAGCCATTCTCATCCCTCAGAAATCTCTGTTGTGCTGAGACTACTATATTATTGCATTGATGCCTTATTGCTTCATTTTTGCATGCACCATTTTTTCCAAGATTGAATTTTAAGAACAGTGTTTGTTTGCTGATATGTATTACCTAATGAGAAGTATGCCTCACATTGTGAGGAAATTAAATGACATTGTAACTACTTATAGTTTTAGCTTGGCCGGTTCAAACAAATGGTTGTTCTGCTGGATACGTAAACCTATTCAATTACATAAAAAAGCTGCATTATTTTTGTTTATTGCTGAAAATGGAGAACCTAAAGCTGGTTCAATGAAAACATTTTGAAAACTTTACCTCCAGAAATAGAACTACAATGTAATATATACTGGTATTTACTCCATCAAATTTTTTTGTTGGTTTTTATTGCAATCATTAAATGGAAATGTATTTGAATCAATGATTATGTTAACACTGGAAAGACAGGCAAGAGAATTCATTTGATTGATTAGAATTTGGCCAGTTCTCCACAAAGGATTTAATGGTTCAGAATTATGTTTAAATGTCAATACATTACTAAATCTCTTTATAGGTGCAACAGCAGAGTTTAGTGACAATGGTAATAGTGATTTCCTCATTCCAATTTTGCTATGGTGTTAAGCAGATACCAAGCTTTTCTTAATATTTTAAAGTCAAAGGCTTAAAGTAACAACAGTGCAAGTTGTATTGGTTATATTACAATATTGATCCATATACATTAGAACCGACCATTCAGCTCAACAAAGCCTACCAGGCCTATCCACATAATTTTTCTAAAATAGCATCAAGTCTTGAAAGTCCCTAAAGTCTTACTGTCTACCACACCACTTGGTAACTTATTTAATGTGTCTGTGGTTCTCTGTGTAAAGACAAATTCCCTAATGTTTGAGCAGAATTTACCCTTAACAAGTAACCAACTGTGTCCTCATGTTCTTGATGAACTCATTTTAAAATAACAATCTTGATCCACTGTACTATTTCCTTTCATAATTTTAAACACTTCGGTCACCTCTTTATAGTATCTTCTTTTTCTTAAAGTGAAAAGGCTCAGCTCTTTTAATCTTTCATCATAATTCATCCCCTGTAGCCCTGGAATCAGCCTAGTCACTCTTTTTATGACTTTTTCTTGAACTACTATGTCGTTTTTGTAGCCTGGAGACCAAAACTACACAGAGTACTCCAAATGAGGCCTCACCAGTGTGTTGTAAAGCTTGAACATTACCTCCTTGGACTTGTACTCCACACATCAAGGCGCTGTATAACCTAACATTCTGTTAGCCTTCTTAATGGCTTCTGAACCCTGTCTAGCAGTTGGTAGCTTAGAGTCCACTACGACTCCTAAATCCTTCTCATAAGGTGTACTTCCAATTTTCAGACCTCCCATTGTGTATTCAAACTTTTTACTTCCCACATGTAATACTTTATATTTACAGAAATGAAATTTCACAGACACAAATGTGTCCAAGCCTATATGATGTCCAAGTCCATCTATAATGCTTAAACTGATTCTAGATTATCTGCCAATCCACTTAGCATGGTATCATCTGAAAATTTAACCAGATTGTTACTATTATCCCTATCCAAATCATTTATATATTAAAAATAGCAGCGGCCCTAGCGCTGATCCCTGTGGGACACCACTGTTAACATCAGCTAATTTTGATAGGGTCCCTTGACCATAACCTTCTGCTTCCTGTGTCTGAGCCAGTTCTGTACCCATCTACAAATGCACCCTGAACTCCTACTCCTTTTAGTTTGATGCTCAACCTCTCATATGGCACCTTATCAAATGCTTTCTAAAAGTCAAGATAAAATATATATAGTTTGTTCATTATCTGTCTAATTTTAATCATGAGTGGGTTAAACACTAGTCCAGTCTGATTTTGTTTGCTGTGTGTAACAAAGACATTTGAATTTTTGTTTTTATATCCATCCATCCATCCATTTTCCAACCCGCTGAATCCGAACACAGGGTCACGGGGGTCTGCTGGAGCCAATCCCAGCCAACACAGGGCACAAGGCAGGAACCAATCCTGGGCAGGGTGCCAACCCACCGCAGGACACACACAAACACATCCACACACCAAGCACACACTAGGGCCAATTTAGAATCGCCAATCCACCTAACCTGCATGTCTTTGGACTGTGGGAGGAAACCGGAGCGCCCGGAGGAAACCCACGCAGACACGGGGAGAACATGCAAACTCCACGCAGGGAGGACCCGGGAAGCGAACCCGGGTCCCCAGGTCACCCAACTGCGGGGCAGCAGCGCTACCCACTGCGCCACCGTGCCGCCTTGTTTTTATATTTTCAAGCAATAAGGAAAATATCAAAGAAGAAAAAGTAAAATAATTACATTTAAAATAACACTTCAACCGAATAGAATACCAACCAAAGCAGATGTCAAAAAACAAAGTAAGAACTACTGCCTAAAGCAATGTGAAAAAATGTAATGTACTGTATCATTAGTATGACATTTAATAGTCCCATTGTTGTTGAGTAGAAGATAATCCTCTGCTTGCTGAAATGAAATAAGTAGTTATTGTCTTTACAGTCTGACCTCATTGTTATGGTCAACAGATATATTTAACACAAGAAACTTGAACTTGTAACATTTTTCAGTGTTGCTCCCTCAGTGCTCAATAGGATTTGATCTTGTTCAGTTAGCTAATATACATTTAAAAGCAACCCTAGGCTTTCAAATTTAGTCATAAAATATGTTTTGCCAGCATAGTATTTTATGCTTTGCTGTATGTTCTGAAAGTGAGTTTTACCAGATATATTGTGAGTTGTCATAGTACATAAAAGAGGGACCAAAAAGTGAGTATTTCTGTCATCACTTTGGTGTGCAAGGTAGTTAAACATGTATTCTTCATGCATAGAACATTATTGTCTTCTAGTGAAATCAACCCCATAGAAGGGATAATAAGGATCAGCTTGTTTAAAGAATTTTGTAAGCAAATTTGATTATGGTTAGCCCTGTTTAACATACAGTAAACCTGATTATATTACATTTCTGACAGTCTTCGGAAAAACTACATTTTTGAAAGTCCATGCTTGGACTTCATTCAGATGCTGTTTCAGTACCTAAAATAAAATTGCATTTAAAAAAAGCACAAATGTCATGTAGGTTTAGCAATTTTACATAAAGAAGTTGGGACACATTTCATCCACAAAACTGAGAGACTGTCATAATTAAGGGAAACTTCTTCTGGCAGTTTGTATTACAGTGTTTTGGGTTAATTGTAACACTGGAAGATACATGTTTTATTTCACTCATGGCTTTTTGATGGATTGTTATTTTTTCTATAACATTTGAGAATTCTTGGTTGATGAAACACAAATCATAGTGTTCAATCATACTACTGTTATAATGTGGTTCTTAGTTTTCACCAAACATGATATCTGGAATTGCAACAAAATAACTTTCAATCTGATTTGTAAATCTGGAGCACACTGTTTTTAAGGTCTTGTTGTACAGCCTCATGATTACAAGCAAACTTAAGTCGTATATTTAGCTTAACTACTTCCTTTCTGACCACTGTTATAGGCCAGATTTCCATCTATCCATTCATTTTCTTAACCCACTTTATCCTGAGCAGAGTCACAGAGAAACTGGATCCTATCCCAGCAAGCATAGGTCACAAGGCAGGAATTATCCATGGACAGCAGTCCATCACCACACACAATTATGCCTTTAGTCTGGGATTCTTGGAGAGCTCTTTGAGTATCTTTTAGTTAGTGTGTTGGTTGAACTGTGTGGCACAACCATTTATTATCTCCCATTGATCTCTTATAGATAATTCATTGTATTATGGAAACTTTGACATTAAATGTCTTTGAAATTAATTTGTAGACCTTTCTTCTGATGGCCTCTGGAAGCTCTCTTGTTCTTCTAATGATTTGGTAATGTATACCTGCATGACTGAGGCCATACTGGACCAAGTTTCCTATTTGAAAGGTGGGCCCCTTTTTCATAATAAAGCTGCTCATTTAAACAATGTGGTATAAACTTGTGATGCAAACTGTAATTGGTCTAAGTGATGATTAAGCTAGGGTTGTGCCTTTTTTGGACTTATAATGATGCTAGAGTGACAATGTAATTAGTGAGATTTGGTCTTCTGGATCAGATTGCACTGAAAAGAGGAGCAGATAATCACATTTGTATATGTTAAATGGTACAACACTTTCAGCAGGAATAATTTCTGTCTCATAGCACTGTATATATTTTAACTGTAATATGACACATAAAAGATAATGAAGCATATAAATTTATTGGTTAACATAAAATGTATTATTTATAGGCATACTATAAATATTGTGTTGTCTTGAATATGTGATTAAATAAAATGATGAATTATAAAAAATAAAGAGTCATTCGTATATTGTCCATTGGCTTTTTTCTCTCTCAATATAAATGCAGTAACCTTCAATGCTAGTAGGGTATATAATTAGCCTAAAAGTATAATGGAGCAATTTGTATTTTTTTCAGCTAGCCCATCAAGTTTAATGATAACAGCTAGCAGATAATTTTGGCAGAGGGTGTTTGTCAGAAAAGGCGAAAGACTGAAAGATGAATACCAAACAGATACTGTGCCTGAAACAAACAGGAAACTAGTCATATTTCATTATGCTTTCTCAAACAGATGATTGTGTATCATTTTGAAAAGAAACAAAATTGTCATCAAACGGTTCTTTTGGCCTATCCTTTAGTTGAGGAAAAGTATAGAAATCTATTGTAGAAATCTTTAAATGCCTTTAAAATGTCATTTCAGATACTCAAGTGACTATTTTGGAACCTAAATTGTAGCCACTGATTCTTAAAAGGTCCTTTATTACCCTTAAATGTTCAAGTCTATCTACTTGAGTAAAATGTTTGACCATTTACAATCTTTAACTTACTGGCAGATATGTGGAGGTGGGGGGAGACAAAAGCAAGTCAGTCAATGTCACCAGCAGTTTCACTTTGATATTGATAGGGTTTTTTACATGATTCTTAGGACATTTCATTATCAGAGAGCAACAAAGTGACCTCTGACCATGTCTAAGACAATGGAACAGATAAGGTCAACCACTTGCTGTTAGCATTTTTATACATTTTCTCTGTGTAACAGAGATTGTTTAAGATATTCACATGACATTTTTTAAAATTATTTTTTGTGGCATTCTTGAAAATAGTAAAAATTGGCAGACATTTCTGAATATCAAAAAATAACCTCTGACAGCCTTAAGCATGACTGCATTCAATTAAAATGTTAGCAAATTAGCAGGGAGTCCATTAAACTTGACAGTTTCTCTACTGATATGTGGTATTCCTTGTACTTTGCAAATTTTTCCATTTTACAAGCATCACTGATATCCTGGCATCCTAAGGTGTAAGAAGCAATCAGTACTGGACAAGAAAGTAGTCTATCATAGGACAAAATCACACTGTATCTACTATGTTTCATAGGAATGTATTTTTTAATTATTATGCCTTTGAACCCATTAAATCTACACTCCCATGCTCATGGTGGAAATAATAGACCAAAAATGGCACAGAAAAAAATGATTTATTTACCCTGTTTATTTAACACATGCTTATATTCTGAAATTATATCTGTAGAAGGTTAGTGGGAAAGAGTTATAGTGGGTCATCAAAAATTCATCGCTAAACTCTTTAGAGATGCAAGATGGTCATTTCCCCCAAGGTATGGTCAGTATAATTTCTTGCTCAGGTTTTAAAAAGTTTAGAGTATACATGCTATTTCTATGCTATCCAAATAGTCCCTTCCTTCAATATCAAATTCATTAAACACACATTTTCAAGAAATCACGTTACATAAATAACACCTTTTTAATTTTTACTAGTTATGAACATGTAGGTGGCCAGTCTGTCTGCTCAATGGCAAATGCTATGTCTCTTTAAATCTATTTTCGCAATTCATGCGCATTCTAGAAAATTTAAATATCCACTTTTGAATTTTAAGTCCCAGCTTCCCCCTTTCTTGGAGTTTAAATTTCATTAACCTGAAACCTTCTGACATACTGTACAGCAGCTCATACATTACTTAACACTGCTAGAATATGGACATGTATGTATATGTGAAAATACTTATGTGTGTGTTAAGATGAACAGATATGTGTCTATAGTAATGAGGCTCACAGATTACCGTGATGCATTGTTTATTGCTTTTTCACTTCTGGTTCAACACCCACATTGACTTCACCCAATTACGAGCCATTAGGTAACACATATGTACTTAAGGCAAACCCCAGACAGACATTCAAAGACACAGGAAGACATCCAGACATAACAGGGCAGTTTCCTTTTGTAAGGAAGTAGCCCTAACTTGTGTGCCAACCTGGTACTCACATTTAACATAAAATTTTCACCTCTGTATAATATTTTGTTACATTGACTTATTCTTGCATACACTTCAGGCAAGTGTAGAAAAGAGACAGTACATAAAAGACCAAGTTTCATCAAATAAGTTTTTGAATATACGGTAGAATGTTTAGACAATACATATTTTGACTGTTTACTTTGAAGTATTGATTATATATTCATGCAATATGCTTCATTAATTATTCAGCCATTTATGTATTTATTTTTTAGTGTTTTGTTATTCAAATTGCTCATTAAATTGAGATAGTTTACATTTAAAAGTAGATGTTAACAAATGACAGTCTTCACTGGCAACATTTGCATCTTCTTTTTACTTGTATTTTAAGTTACAGTGAACAGTGTGATTTATAAAAAAAATCACCATAATGACAACAGTTTTGTGCTTATATTGCCTATACTGGATAATCCTCTTACCCAGACAGACAGTTAGTTGTCATTCTTTCAGGCTTGCGAAAAATTGGAAACCAAAATAACTGTTTTCATTAGTTTTAAATCCTGTATTCATCTGTTGATTGTGTGACGTTTGTAGGTTCTCCCCATGTCACTATGGGTTTTCCTCCAGGTACTGTGGTTTTCTTATTGCATTTAATGCCATGCATTAGGTTAATTGTCAATTCTAAACTGACTTCTTGAGAGCGTAATTGTTTACATAAATGGGCTGTGTGAAGGACTGGCACCCTGTCCTGTGTTGGTTTCTTTCTTATACCAATGCTGCTGGAATAAACTCTGAAATCCTATGAGTTTGAACCATTCTCAAGTGATTTTGAGATTTTATAAATCTATTTGTACCTTTGAGCATTGGCCAATGAGTGTGCCAAATTTAGTTTGATCAACTGCATGACTAAGCTATCTCAAAAATATAAATAATTACGAAGAGCAAAATGCATCACGGGCGCAGTGGTAGCACTGCTGCCTCGCAGTTAGGAGACCCGGGTTCGCTTCCCGGGTCCTCCCTGCGTGGAGTTTGCATGTTCTCCCTGTGTCTGTGTGGGTTTCCTCCGGGCACTCCGGTTTCCTCCCACAATCCAAAGACATGCAGGTTAGGTGGATTGGTGATTCTAAATTGTCCCTAGTGTGTGCTTGGTGTGTGGGTGTGTTTGTGTGTGTCCTGCGGTGGGTTGGCACCCTGCCCGGGATTGGTTCCTGCCTTGTGTTCTGTGTTGGCTGGGATTGGCTCCAGCAGACTAGGTAGCTATCATCAATTCTCAAGTACCAGTTAGGTTAAAATAAAGGAGGGTTAGTTAAGCAATCTCTCAACATAGATGGACAGGTAATAGACATAACACCCATCTATTTAGCTATCTTAATCCAGTTTAAAGTCCTGAATTTTAGGCAGAAATATTTTATTAGCTTTAATTTACTAAAAATCACACATTTTTCTAATGTTCACTTGTGAAATATACTACTTTAATTGTCCTTTTTCCTGTGTTTGTTCTTATATTAAATTTAAATGTTTACTGCCAACTACAAGCAGGAAGGTAGCGACAGTTGAGATTATTACTTTTGCTCAGTTTTTTGTAGCGCTCCCGTCTTTGATGATTAAGTACACTTGAAGACAGGAAGTGCTTAAGGCATCAGTAATACTCACAAACAGATAATGGCTCTCATGAATTTTCAAAGAGCTATGCAAATGAGAATTAAACTCAAATTCACAAGATTTAGGGACCAAAGCTAATTTGGTAACTTGAAGTGATGCTTAGTTTATTTTTAGAAACAAGTTTACATAATAAATTGTGAAAAAGTTTGTACAGCAGGTATAATCTAAAAAATAACTTCCATGATGTATGCTAGTCAATATGGACTAACCTGTAAGCATTCATAACTCATGTACTTTTCAATCTGTTAAATTTTACAGTGGGAAAGATTCACAGTTCAGAATTCCCCCAACGTGTTTCAAAGTGTGCTATGGGAAATGTGTATTTTACATTTTTATTATATTTATATATATATTTATATATATTTATATTATATTTTATTATACATTTTTGTATTTTACATGTTTACTTTTAAAGTGGCGTTTTAAATATTTTATATAGATTTGCATCTTAAGAAATCAGATCTTCTTTAATGAACTTATGCATAATTCTGTATGGTATTCTGATAACAGACTGCACCTGACTCATTAAGAATAAGAACATATCATGTTAGCTCAAAGAGTGCTTTCCAAATAATTCTGTAAAGCATTAGGGCATCTGTTCATGGTATAGAGGTAGTATAGGATGTAAAACACATGACATTTATTTTTGTATTAAGGAGGCAATTACAGGGGTATTCATGAGTTTGTGCTTATAACAGACTACATCAATCTTATATCTTGAACTTAATTAAAGCTTTTAAACAAACACATACATCATATTCGACCTTTTACACATTTAAAATCACCTGATTCTATTTCAATTATCAATTAATAATTTAAAATGAAGGCACTCAATATGTTGCTATTTTTATAAAATAAAATATCAGCTGAAAAATATGTTAACTACTGCATTCAGTTACTGTAAAACAGTAAAAATTGAAGACAGGTGAATAGTAAGATTTTTGCAAACAAATCTTTCATTAATTAATTAATTATTTCATGTATTAATTAAACAAGTATTTTTAAGGAGCCTTGATATAAATTAGAGGGTTAGAGAAAACTAAATTTCAATACTGTAATTTTGTAAAAAAAATTTAAAATAGATAAACTTGAATATTTATTTAACAGTGTTTTGTTAAGTTGAATTTAATAAAAACATTGATCCAAGTTATTCACTTTCACTCACAAGTTTATCTTACTCATTCTAGAAGCATGTTACATTCAGAGGAAGCAAAACTGATCTTAAAACAGTAATCATTTTTTCAGTAAAAGCAATATTTACTGTAGTAACCACACATGTGGTCTATTTTCTGCATCAGCATATAAATGTGTCAATGCTGTAATTTTTGTTTTATTTGAATGTTTATTTAAGTAAACATTTTTTTCTTAGGTAAGTTTCTTCTGAAGATAAGTTCTATGCTCTTTTACAAGTGTAAAACACAAATAGGATATTAAGAAAATAGGTATGAAAAATGCAGAAGCAAACTATATGTTTAAATGGGAAAAAAAATTGAAATAATTATTCTTTCTCTTATCTTCTCATACAGAAGGAGGTTAAAAATATTAATCTATAATAATAAAAGGCAAAGCCCTCACTGACTGACTCACTCACTCACTGACTGACTGACTGACTCATCACTAATTCTCCAACTTCCCGTGTAGGTGGAAGGCTGAAATTTGGCAGGCTCATTCCTTACAGCTTACTTACAAAAGTTAGGCAGGTTTCATTTCGAAATTCAAAGCGTAATGGTCATAACTGGAACATATTTTTTGTCCATACACTGTAATGGAGGAGGCGGAGTCACGTATCGCGTCATCACGCCTCCTACGTAATCACGTGAACTAAAAACAAGGAAGAGATTTACAGCACGAGTCACACGCGGGAACGAAGGTAAATGACGTTAATTTTTGACTGTCTTTTAATACTGTGTAAGCATACATATTAACACATGTGCAATTAAACGTGTGCATTTACGGGGTGATTTCTCAGGCTTAAAAGCTCACCTTTTATCAAACGTGGGAACAAAGGTAACTGACGTTGTTCACTGTCTTTTAATACTGTGTAACCATACATATTAACACATGTCCAATTAAACGTGTGCATTTACGGGGTGATTTCTCAGGCTTAAAAGCTCGCCTTTTACTAAAAAGGTAAATGCAAAACTATTTTCAATCAGTTTATTGAAACGCTCCCGTTAAGGATTGCAATAACATATTCGCGGGATAAAAGAACGAAGTAGGGGGAAATGGAGGAACAGCCGCAAACAGCGAAGAGCAAAAAATTAATTAAACAATTGAGAACGGAGCGAGTTAAGCATACAAGCATGTTCATTAGGGAAACAAAGCACGGTGTAAAACGTAAGTTTAAATTAAGTTTATAGAAACGCTCCCGCTGCGGATTGCAATAACATATTCGCGAGATAAAAGTTTAATGAGAAGACACGAGGTATAAACGAACCACACGCCGTGGCACAACGTTAGGGGCAACAGTTTCAACCATTCTATGATCTGCTTCTCGCAACTGAAAGACGGCACATGGCGGATGTTAGCCGACTTGCTGACCGCAACGTTAGGGGCTTCAACTATGGCGCTGACGCCACATCTCAGTGCCAACACTTTGCAGACTGTACTTAAAAGACACGCCCTCCTCACTGGACAGTTAAAAACACCAATCAAACTAACGATGACATCAAGTATTACCCAATCAAAAGTAGGAAAGGAGGCATCTTCATAAAATGCGTGTGGGATGATTTGCATGAGACGCTGCTTTAAAAAAAAAATGATAAAAAAAATACGGGATAAATCCCGTCCAGTATTGATTCAAAACGGGACGCGCAATTTCATTCTCAAATGCGGCACGATTCCGTATTTTAAAGGACGGGTGGCAACCCTACAGTGCCAGGTAACCACCCATACAATCAGATTGTGATTCAGACTAGGAATGCAATGAATGTAATTACCCCGATCTACATACAAGGCGAAAGTCTTGCAACATTCAAAGATGATGGTTTGGGATAAGTACACTATACAACATAAAAGAGCTTATGAAGCCTTGAACCGAAAAAA